>NC_046369.1:20874826-20932168 GCF_011125445.2 Fundulus heteroclitus | reverse complement strand
TTGTGAGATACTCAAAGTTATCCATGATCACAGCCACAAACAAGTTCAGCATCTAGATGAGAGAGGGTGCAAAGATCAGAAGCTACATGTAATGGTGGAGCACACACACAAAAAAAACACCATCTTGTCTTACCAGGAAAGAACTGAAAAAGATGAAGGAGACAAAGTAGAAGTAGGCAAAGTCTGAGCCGCAGCCCTCCTTATGGTCCGTCGTCAGTGCTGCAGGGGGAAGAGACGGGTCCATTTCACACTTCTGCCCCCCGAGACACGACAGCATGATCTCCTGCCACGACTCCCCCGTTGCACTCCTGGTCATAAAATACGTGGCAAAGATGCAGTCGATTAGGTCTCGCTGCCAAAACCGAAGTTTGATGGATGTTATGTCTGTCGAGGGGTTCAATCAAAACATCGGGACATTCACATCATGAACAGCTGTGATTCCAGATATAGGCCCTACAATAGATTTGTGCATGAACAGATAATGCATGTTTCTACAGTGGTACCTCAATATTTGGAAATTTTCTAGATTAGTTTAATGACTTAACATCCCTGGCATCATGTTTTTGGAGATGGAGTAAAGTTATTCTGATGGAGCGTATTATTTTCTTTCACGTTCAAATCAAAACTTTGATTGTGATCCAATGTGTTTATACAACATTCTCTCTCCTGTCTTTCCATGCTATATTTAGTCATCTTCAGAAATGCTGTGATGAGAGAAGAAAAGGCAGCTCCCTAACTTGCAGCGCTGCATTATTCAGTGCTGTGATGGTGAATTTATGAACATATAATAACCACTATTAAGAAGGGTAACTGATGCAAATAAAGTTCAACTGGGATTTTTGTTTTTATCACAGAACAATACACCTACAGCCAGAGTTTAGAGTGACAACTGCCTCAACAGCGTTTTTCATCCTAATCCCATGATTTCATGTCCAATTTTTCCTGTTTGATGAGCATCCAATTGTGTATTTCCAGGAATCAAACGTGTTCATGCAATAAAGCACAAATTGTAAAAATTCTGTTTGTATTTGTGCCCTAGGTCCCCGTTTTGAAGTACAAGGACACACCAGACTAAATTTCTTTTACTCACTTTCATTCATTGAGTCCTGACATATTTTCATCATCTTAATTGCAGGAACATTTTTTTTTATTTGTTTTCATAAATGTTTGGTAAGTCGGGTTTTTGTTTTCTATAATTTTGAGAAAAAACTTTGTATTTGAATAAGCAATAAGCAGCATCCTCTACAAATATTTTCATCCCAGAAAACGAAGAGAAGAAATGTCTCAATTAAAGTTGTTATTTTTCTCTTTTTTGCTTAAGCTCTCTAACAGGGAATTTTGTAGATTTCTTTTCCTTCATCCTCACCTACAGTACCATCCTGCTCTCTGTGAGTGGTGTAAAAAATTACTTTATCTTCTTTCAGCCATATTTGTCACAATCTCAGCTTTTGCAAGCTTTCACTTCTCAGGATATTTGGAAAGGTGCAAATGAGTATCTATTGTTTTAATTTCCTGACTGAGAAAGACCAACACACATTCACTTTGCTTAAATGGTAAGTTCCATTTTTCTTTTCCATTTTGAATTGTAGCCATGTCATTTAGTAAAGAGATTTTTGTCACATCATATTTACACTAAACCCCAGAGAAGCAAGTGATGGATTTGTCATTAAAAGTATGCAGACACTTTGATCAACTTAAAGAGTAAAATTTATCCAAAAAAAAAAAAAAGAATTGCTTACATTTAGTCTCATTTCTTAAGAAACACAATAAAAATAGGACCAGTGTTTTTAAAAACTTGGGAATTTACCTCTCCCCCCACTACATAAAAGTGTTAAAATCAAAGGTGTTGTGAGGTAATACTTTCTGCAAATAAAGTTGATATCTATTAAAGCATCTTATACACCTCAGTTATTCTGAGCATGTATGAAACAAATCAATACTGCATCGTATTTTCACCGCCTTTCAAGGTGAAGGTTTTGCACTGTACTCTCACCATGAAGAGACGAACTCAATAAGAAAGCTCAATACTCGAACCTGGACAAGCGTTTTAATATTTGACCCTCTTGACTGCCTTTCAACAGAAATTCTGACGTAGACGTCTCACAGGGTCTGGAAAGATCTGAAGAGTATTCTTTACCCCTGGACGCAACAGCTCCTCCGGTGGTTAGAGCGTGTTGGTTTAGTACTCTAACTCAGTAACATTATTGCAACTTTATTTAAATGTAGTGTGATTCCCAGCAGATTAGGCTCTAGAGTGTTTTTAACCGATAGAAACTAACAATATTGTTGTGGTGTCCTGATTTTTATGAGTAAAAGATAGTTTAAGAGGTCAAAAATTATGCTAATTCATGTTAATTGCCACGAAGAAGCTGCTATAAGTTGTAAATGTGTCGTACCTGAACAGAAGCATCAAAGCACCTAGAAAGGTTTTAAAGTTGTTGTGCTGGTTAATGTGAGTCTCCTCATTCAGTTTAATGTTCCCAAACACCTGGTTTCAACACAAATATACAGAAGACACAGAGAAATCCATCGGACGTTATATATAAACTCTTTTTCCTTTATCATGAAATTCTGGTTCGTAGGCAGGCACTCGGTAGAGAGTCTTTATTTCTGACCTGCATGCCAATGATGGCGTAGATGAAGAAGAGCATAGCAATGAGCAGGCAGACGTAGGGCAAAGCCTTGAATGACTGAACGAAGGTCCAGAGGAGGATGCGGATGGTGTAACCCTGCCTCAGCAGCTTGATCAGACGAGCGGCTCGGAACAGCTTCAAGAAGCTCATGTTGAACGTGTCTATGCGCTGGTAACAGCACAATGGAAAGAGGAGGTCATTTCTCGGCAGAGGCACAAAAACAAAAAAACCCAGCAGATTTCTCATTATTAATGAGTTAATTGTTTATGAGATTACCTGCAAGTCTACCACAATCTCAGTGATGCTGCCCAACACGGTGATGAAGTCAAAAATGTTCCAAGTGTCTCGGAAGTAGTTCTTTCGAAACAGAAACCAATGTCATGAGGCTTCTGCCCCGAGGTTTTCATCAGTCACAAATCAGTCTACAGTTTTGCGCTCGTCTCTCACCAGGAAACCAAAGGCCAGGATCTTCAGAACACACTCGATGGAGAAGAGGACGGTAAAGGCCGTGTTCAGGTGCTTCAGGAAGGCGTCGTACGCAGGCGGGGCGGAGTAATACTGCAAATACCAAAGATGACAAAGGGCTTAAACCATAAGTCATGTCTCGTTGTACAGCAAAGAAGATAAAGCTGAGGTATTCCCAAACCACTTCACGGCAGAGCAACATCCCCTCTGATATCTGGGTGAACTTCAGCCGTGCACCCTGCAGATCTACAGCTTGATGGAAGATTCCTCCAGACCCATAAATAGCGCCTCTGTCTCTGCACCTCTCATCTGAGGCGCTATAAAAGGAGTCGTTCCTCCGGGGGCCGGCAGCCACAGTTAATGAGGTCATGTTAAATAGCAGCGCCTGGACATTATAGATCAATATTTAATACAGGCTGAGTCACTGAGCGTTTGTCTGTCTGTGTGTCTGAGGGGGCTCGGGAAAAGGCCAGAGCAGGAAATAAATACTGATGAGGGAAGTGTGGGAGTAAACATCAATCAGCAGGCCCAAATGCAATTATCACAACGTGTTGAGGTGATACTCCGACACCTAAGCATCCATAACTTTTTCGATTTTTCGGACAGCCAAGTGTTAACTGTGGGAAGTTTATTTTAAAGAGTCAGGACAGAGAGAAAACGGCTGTACAGAACGAGCAGTGCTTTCATTTACCAGCAAAGCTCAGTTCTCATGTGATAAAAAAAAAAAAAAAAATAATTAAAGTGAAGTTATCTTGATCTTTGATTTCTTTGGAAGAATTGCATGAATAAGCGAATGGTTTTACACTGATGCTTCGAAGAAACAAAAAATACCAAAGACAAAAAAGGAACAGGCTGAAGACAAAACTTATCAATTCATGAGTTGCGTAATGAATCTACAAGATAAAACAAACAAAAGAATGAATCCACATTAAATATTTGGATTCAAAATTTTTTTTCTTCCTTCTTATCCATTTATTCATGTTTTTATGTATGTATTTATTGGACCATGAGTCCGGAATAAAGTTTATCTATCTATCTATCTATCTATCTAATAATCTCGACTGTTTAAAGCTGTGACAGTTCACACCTGGTACCTATCTTACATTAAAACCAGAAATCTTTTTACACATTAGTTCTCGTTTGATGTCTAGTATGAAATAGAGATGACCATCTTGGATTGTAATCTCCGTGCTTCAGCTGAAAAAACAAACCTCACCGGTATATTTTCTCCATCATTACTACAGATTTGGATTTTTTTCCCCCCAAACCCATATTGATGGCCATCAAAAACAAAAAGGACAGTCTCCCTGCAAGCACCTTAGATAACTGAGGCAACAAAGACCCTGGTCAATAATTCGACAAAGTATGCTCAACTCCTCACTTGACTATTTTTTGTTGTTCATTTTCCATGTTTGTTTGTTGTTCTCACCTTCATCATCAGGACAATAGTGTTGAGGGCAATCATGGTCAGGACAGTGTATTCAAAAGATGGCGACACCACAAAATGCCACAGACGGTACTGGAACGTGTGCCGGTTCTGTGGCATGTATCGAGTCAGGGGCTTTGCGCTGATGGCAAAGTCTATGCACGCTCTCTGAAATCCAGAACGAAGGGCAAAGCGATGAAATGTGCGACAGGGAACAAAATTACAAGACCTAAAGAAAAACGTTTGCGTGTCATTAATCTCACTTCATTCTTCTCAAGGCTACACTCCTCCATCATCTTATCCCCCTGCTCCTGGAAGGTGATGATGATGAGAGCCACAAAGATGTTGACGAAGAAGAAGGGGAAGACAACAAAGTAGATGACGTAGAAGATTGACATTTCCATCCTGTTGCCGTGGCTCGGACCCCTGTCTTCCTCTGTTACATCTACAGAGTGCTGCAGAACCCTGCAGAAAGCAAAGGAACACCTTTGTATCAACGGTCAAACAATTGCCTTCAGGCTTGGCAACATTTATTCTCAAGTATCTCTTCACTAGAGAGTGCAGATCCAAATGAGCAGTTCCATAAAACGGGCCGAACCACTGTGAACCCAAAATGTCGGCATTATTTAATTGGCAACGTCCTTGCAGAATTATTTACATCTATTATCTTATCAAAGGTCAGATTTGATTGTTATTGAAACACACGCCAGACCACAAAAAGGTCACGACACATCAAGAAAACACTCCTGCATGAGAAGAAAACGACGCGTGGGAGGAACGCTCCTCGTGAATCGTCTCAATCGGCACGTGAACCGGCCCGACTCACTGAGGCCAGCCCTCTCCGGTGGAAACAGTGAAGAGCGTGAGCAGAGCCCAGATGACGTTGTCGTAATGAAACTCGTGCCTCTTCCAGTCTCTCTTTTTCACCTCTTTTTTATCCTTTCCGTAGTCAATGTAGTAACCCCTGGAGAGAGAAAACAAAACAGTTCGGCTGGTCATGCAAACTAAACATGAGTGTTTAATGTATTAAATTTAGCCTTTAATTCAGGGTAAGCACAGAGCCATAAACATCCCAACTTATCTAAGATATAAAAAATATATATATATTGGTTCTAATAATAATAATCTGAGTTAATGCAAAAGGTAAAATCTAAGTTATGATTACTGGCAGTCTTTTTCTGTGTCCTTTGAACTGTCGGTGCAGTAGAAGAACTTCCCCTTGAAGAGCTGAACAGCGATGACGGCGAAGATGAACATGAACAGCTTGTAGACAATCAAAATGTTAAAAACGTTCTTCAGCGATGTCACAACACAGTCAAACACCGCCTGCAAGATAAGGAAAAGAGATGTTAAAAACAGTGACATCTAGTAGGACCTTCGGTTCTGAGTTGTAGACACTGACAGACACGCTATTTTCATCACATTTGATGTGTTCAGCTTGTATAATTAATAATATCGTCAATATTAGCTAATGCTAAGCTGAGTGACACCCTAGCCGTGTTAGCAGGGAAAGTTACCAGTTGTTTACCAAAGGGTATATTTTAATGCTCATAACAGTACTATCCTTTAATGCTAAACTTTAATTGACTGTTTCTTGTTGAAATCCACTCTCAGTATGGTTTCCAAGTTAACCAACACTATCAGTTGCTAAAAATCCAATTTTAAACATCAAAAAAATCACACAAACTTAAAACTCTGCTAAAGATATTTATTAAATAAATATAATGTAAATGGCTCTTAGTCTCTATTCAATATAATAAAGAAAAAACAACAAGACTAGTTTGTATTCTATTAATGTTTTAACAATCCCCACAAGCTCCCTCCTACTTTTTTTTTTTTTTACTTTTTCCAACTGTAGGAATTTACCATCCATGCTTGCTGAAAATGTTATATACTTAGCAAATAAAGAATAAAATTGTGCATCAAATTGTTATTCCTGATTTGTTTATGCAGTTTGTGTTAGTTTGACTAAAGGGAAGTGAATGTTTACTGAGTAGTTTTTTTCTATAGCTTAGAAATACATTCAACGTCCAAATCATATTTCAACTTTTTAAAAATAAGATTGCAACCTAGATATAGAGATGTCAAATATGTGTGATATTGCAGCTTCAAATTTGATCAGTTTTTATTTTTTCTGTAAAATGCAAATGGACATAAACAAATGCAACAAATATAAGTAACCAACAGCAAGAACAAAGACAGGACCAGTGTAACCTTGAGTTTGGGAAGTCTTTTGATGGTCTTCAGAGGTCTGAGGACACGTAACACTCTCAGAGATTTGATGGTCTTGATGTCCCGTCCTTTGTTGTTTCTAAACAGAAAAATGCACCATGTTATCAAAAAAAACAACAACACTTTTTTCACAACCTCTTCTTTACACAGACATTTTGATTACTAAAGCATTTCTAAAAGCCGACTATTTACACAAACGTATTTGTTTGAAATTACTTTTACCCCATCACGTTGCTGTGGGTCAGTCCCGCAGGGGGCGTCATCAAGACAGAGACAGAAACAGGAGAAGGTCAGTTATAAATCTACTGTTAAAAAGCAACGTAACAAATGGAAACAAGGAAACACATTTGTGTGCCGAACTTGACGTAGCTTCAAATTGTTCACATTTTGCTGATATGTTCAAAGTTCTGGCCAGTAATTTACAAACCAGATTTACAAACTTTAGAAGTGAAAAAATTCTCCTTGAAACATTTATATATTGATTTCTTGTACACGGATACAACAGATGCTGTCACACTTTGTATGAATGGGTTCTTTTAACTATCTTAAAGGGTTCATTGCAGATTCAGACAGACTGTTCACTACATAGAACGGGTGAAGGGCAAGGCAAGGCAAGGCAAGTGTGCATCCAACTGTGTGGATAAGTAATTTCCCTCTAGGATTATTAAAGTATGTCTGATTCTGTCTGATATAACATATGCATGTAAGCCTAAAGCAAAGTGTGACCTCTTTAAGGACATGCAGACAAAGCCACTTAACTACAGGAATAAATCATGTGACTTACGTGAGGGCAAAGGCCACCAGTGCTCCAACAACAACAATGAAGTCCAAGATGTTCCACAGGTCTCTGAAGTAGGAGCCATCGTGTAGGATCAGACCTTGGTCAATCATCTAAATAACATAAAGAATTGGATTTTAAGAGGTTACTTTAATCTTAGTACCACGATTAAAAGGTTTAACCTATAGCATGTATTGCATGAAAGAAGTGATTCTTCAAAATTAGCTATTGGTGATTTTTTTTTTTTTTTGCCAAATGCTGAATGGGAGTTGATTTCTCTAACTTTCAGAAATATACTTTTTTTTATTTATGGTAAACAAAATCATTATTTTTAAGTAGAAACAAATTGTATTGCTACAAAAGACAATTTAGCTCCATTAAGTCCAGGAAAAAATAATTTCAAATTGTTATGCAACTTTCTCACCTTTATGATCATTTCAAAGGTGAAGACTCCAGTGAACACATAATCAAAATACCGTAGAACCTGTAAAAGTGAGACAGAAAAACAGGCTCTCAGAAACAGATTGCAATTTAGCTCACTAATCATGTAAGCCAAAATGAGAACCTCAATTTTCATCTCGTTTTTTTTTTTTAAAATAAATAAATTATATTTACTGCCAAGTTTAATTTTTTCAGTATTCACATTATCCTTAGCATGTGAAATCCTAATTTCTGCTATCAGTATGGTTCCATTTCACTCGCTGGAGCTGGCTCAAAATGTTGGTGTTACAATCAGTTTTCAAGCAAAAAGCATAAACACCTCACCTTGGTTCTTCCCTTCTTGCTTTGGATGTGCAACTTTAAAATCTCATTCCTCGTGTTCAAATCAATTTCATTTTATTTATAAAGCGCCAATTCACAACTGATGTCATCTCAAGGAAATTGACAAAATCAGTTCGATTAGATCATTCAGACAGATTGGTTACAAAGTTTTCTATTTAAGGAAAACAAGGAAATTGCATCAAGTCTTCACAAACAACATTCACTCCTCCTGAAAGAGTGTTTAGCCAGGGTGGACAGTTGCTTGCATAAAAAATAAATAAATAAATAAAAAAATAAAAAAATTATAATTCAGATCTGTTTTCTAAATCGTCCTACTGGAAAACAACCCTCAGATTTATTGGTCCCATTCTGTATAGACACCCCCCCCCCCCCTTCAAATTCCATTGGTGTTACTACAAGTAGTACTACAAGTAGAAGTAGGAGCTATGATAAGGAGTTTTTTATTCAGCGAGTAACAGAAGGTTGAGAGAGAGACTCATCTATTTTTCCTCTCTGACACCTAACAACACCCCTTTATACCATTAAGTTCAGAGTCCTTTTATAATCTTTATTTTCCTACAAACACAGCTTAACATTAACAAAAAGCACAGCACAAACATAGGCCCTACTCTTACTCAACTAAAAGGATTATATAAAATCTCTTATGTCAGATCTAAGCACAAACAGGTATATGAGCCCAGGATTTCCTTAGGGTCAGTGGAGTTTGCATTCTCTCCTTGTGTATCAGCAGACTTTCTCCAGGTACTCCAATGACTCTTTGAACAAGTTAAATTAAATAAATAACCCTAATTGCCCTTAGCAATGACTGTATTCACAGCATGTGAAGTTATTTGCCTCACATGTATCTGTGACAGACCTCGGTCCTGTTCAAGTTGCCCTCTGCTTCGTGCCCATTGAGAAACAAAGGTAGGCACCGACTTGCTTCTGTTAAGCTATAAATACTACGTTTGTTTCTCATAATGAGGATATGTGCATTGAAGTGAACACGAACCTTATTCCAATCGGACGACGTGGCTACAGGGTCCTCTGCAGCCAGCGCTATGCTGCTAGCAGCTATGACCAGGAGGATGCACATTTCAAAGTACCGGAGATTCACCACATAATGACACGCTCGACGCACCCTGGTGGAAAAAAACAAAGGACACTGTTCATCTGACTTCTAATAAGGAACGTGGGTTCTCGTCAAAAGGTGCAATAGAGTTTAGGAGAAAACTGTTACTAAAATGGATGAATATGTATCATGCAAGGGTGATGAAAGTACAGTAGAGGCTCAGTACAACAATTACGTTTGAGTCTGATCCAGATAATTGGTATATAGTTCAGCATGTAACAGGTAATCTGAACCGAAATAAAATGTTATCTCATTTATTTACTCCAACAAAAACTAAATAGTATGATTTATATTCAGGCTACCATTTACTGATTCCACTCTGACTGATTATCTACAATTCTATTCGCTGTCAAATTGCTGAGCAACTAATTACCGCTCTGTGGCCTCTTCCCAAACATCAGAGCTTTATTGGCCTCCTCAGTTAACCCTCTTGAGTCAAATAAACATATCTTTTGCTGCTTGACTGTTTCTCAAACACTTTATAGATGTTTCCTTTGGAACAAGCAGCATCATCCCTCATCAAGCCAAAATGATCAAAGTTGTAACTCACGGGTTGTCAGGTTTGAAGACGAACATGCTGTCTGGAGTCACGGTGTTGAGAGCTTTTGTCTCTTCCACCTCTTCCTTTTCTGACTTGTAGGTTTCTGGGTCTTTATTGTTGACTAGAAAAGGGCGAAAGAAATAAGTTATAACTTATTCTTCCTGTTCTTCTTTATTTCAGAGGTTGTCTTAAGCTAAAAGAATTTGTGAGAACTAAATAACTATAACTTCATTTTTGGCAACAAATTGGCTCAATCAGATGACCTGGTTCTTGAAATAAAATAAAATAAAACAACTACTTATCTGCATTCATATAATATAATATTTACTTTAAATTGGATAAATTGGTTTTACTTAACCAACATTTGGCTCTTTTACATGTCAGAAGAAAAAAGTATTTACATAGGATCATTAACTATCAGTGTTGTATAAAGTACTGAAATATCAGAGTCAAGTAAAAGTACCTCTCCAAAATATGACTTTGGTAAAAGTCCAAGTCACTGACTGAAATGTTACTTGAGTAAAAGTCTTAAAGTATCTGAAATGTCTTGTACTTAAGTATGAAAATTACTGTAAAAGTAGATGTACTCAAGCAATGTAATAAAAAGTATAAGTAAAAAGTAAAACAAAGCAAATGCAGTTTGAATGACATTTTTTGGATGTTGGTAAACCTTGAAAGTCAAATTCCCTTAAAATAATATAAACAACCAAGTGCAGGAGAAATTTAGACCAAGTTTTGACAGAAAATACAACCTTTTTGTAAGCTTTCAGTTTTCCTTCTTCAAGTAAGGTCAGTGCTGTGCACTTTAAAATTGTACACAACCAAGTGCAGGCAAAATTTAGACCAGGGGGGGTATACTAAGAACATGGTTAATTGATAAACCAGGTCCAGTTAATCTACAGGAAGTGCTAAACCTGCTAATAGATACACCTGCAGGTTATCATTTAGTTAAGAAAATTAGGACTCTTTGCTATTAGATGCTTTACCTATACCACAAGGTTAATTTAACCTGCTTTACCACTGAACCAGCTTCTTATTCTGTTGGTGGTGATGAACAAGCCCAGGCAAGTCCCAAATTTGTCACAGTCAATCAGTAGGTGGGGTCAAAACACTTGCATGCGTGGGTCTCTTTTTGTAATGAGTAACTAAACCAAACATTGAAAATGTATTGGAGTAAAAGTATGCAATTAAGTTCAGAAATATAGTGAAGTAAAAGTAAAAGTTATCAAAAAATGTTATAATCGAGAAAAGTATAAAGTACTCAAAAATATACTTATGTACAGTAGTGAAGTATTTTACACTGCTAACTCTTAATAGTAATATCTGAAAGTAATGCACTTTTGCTACTACCTGTGATGGTGGAGAGTTCAAGAGACGACTGCATGTCAGGCACCTCAATGATCACACTGGAGCAGAGCTTGTCCTGCTGTGGCTCCTTTTCATCATTGTCATCCTCTAGTTTGTTGGGTGTCGGCAGTTCAGACTGTTTCAGAGGTTCGTCTTGCTTCTGAGGGCACCGGTCACCAGAGAGGTTGTCTTTGGAGTTAGAGTTTCCCCCATCATTACGGTTAGCCAGTCTGTTGTTGCAACATGACAAACACAACAGTGGAACAATGTAGCCAGTGCAAAGGAGTGGAGGAGCAGACAAACACCCAAATTCAGGTGTTAGCCATCAAAATAAATGTTACAAGGAAGACTATGGCACAAGAGCAGAGAGGCTGAAAGGACTGAGAGTAAAGCTCTCTGTTACAGTAATTGTCTTTTGTGTAGCAGAAGAAGAGTCTGCAATTGCTCGAGTTTATAGAGTCCAGTAAATAATGAATTGTTTGAATAAGTAAATGAATACACTAACATATGCAAATGTCAGCTTACAAAATATTTGAATAAACAACCAATTTTCTAAATGTCTTAAAACAACTTAAACCATTATATTTTCGATATAGACTCATTCTAAATTCGGATTATTTGCCTGATTTATCACTGTGATCCACATATTCAGTATACCCTAACATCTGATTGGTTAACCTCCACAACAAGTCAACTTCAGGCAATATAAGACAATATAACTATAGCAATATAAGAGTGTTCCCCTCATTGACTCTATGTGTAAGTGCTAAAATTGCTATCCTGCACATTGTGGCTACATGATGGTGGAGTTGTTAGCACTATTGCCTTGTGGCAAAAATGTCCTGGGTTCAAATCCTGAGGTGGGGTCTTTCTGCATGGGGTTTGCAGCTCTCTCCAAGACTGTGTGGTTTCTCTCTGGGTACTCTGGCCCCAGTCCAAAAATATGTATGGTAGGTGTAATCTCATAGTTGTAATATTAAAATCAAAGTATTGCGTCTGAGTTGTTACATACATAATTATATTCTTACATTTTTTTTTAACTTAAACTAGTCATAAGATCTGATTTGGTATATCAAATAAATTAAGTTCAATTTTATGTGCTTTTTCATTCAAAAGAAAAAACACTTTTATGCAAACTGACTTTGCAACTTGAGAGCAGCCAAACTAGATAACTGATGGCAAGAAAGAAGGAAAATAAATCTGGAATTTCAAAGAAAAATGAAAAAGTCATCAGCATAAAGGGAAGCTTTATGTTTAGTGTGAACTCACCGATTACCCTGAATATGCTCACAGACTAAATACTAGCAGTGTATGATTTTAAGAGATATGTATGCAAAATATGTAATCCTTTAACCCCTAAAAACATAAACATTTACACTTTGTCAAAGAAAACAAAACAATCTGTCCTTGTTAATAATGTCTGCCATGAGTCATAAAATTAGAGACATTGTGTTTCATTTCCAATTTTAATGCAATATCATTTGTAAGTAGTAAATCAATTGACTTGTGGTGGCTGATTTTAAAAACTTCACAATATAAGATGGCTAGGTGTAATTTTCTGTATGATGGCCATCTCTCTTACCATTTGCCCACCAAGCAAACTTTGATATATTGGTGATTGAGCTCTTTTTGATTATCTCACCTGCTCTCCTCGTGTTTGTATACCACTTCATGGTTGTTCTCAGGCTCTGCTCCTTTCTCCTCGATTTTCCCAGAATTTACTCTGTTCTCGCCAATGTCTGCGCTACAAGCCAACTTTCCTCCATTTTCAGGAGAAGATGCTTGATTTCTGGTCCCGTTCCGATGGTCACACTGTGGCCCCCTTCGACCTCGGTTCTCAAGGTGACCTCCTTTTTCAGGAGTCAGTGCATCAATATTATCTGGAGGCCTGAACTTTTTCACATGCCTGTGTTGACGTTCTACGTTTAGTCTTGGGCTTCGACGCTCGGCGAGATGTTTGTGGTTAAGGCCCAGTTTTCTATTTTCTTCGATGGCTTCGGATTCAGGAGGGTCTGGTAGGGCCAAGCATGGTACATTTGTAGGATCCAGCACTGACATAGGTGAGTCAGGGATGTCACCAGGAAGAGCAGCATCTCGGGGCGCATCCATAGCCACAGTGGAGTCTGCAGGCTGGTTCTTGCCTGGTGAGGCCAGAGGGTCAGTCAGTCGCTTTATGCTCCCTGATGGCGTGTGCTGCATGGCTTTACGGTGCAGTGACAGGGAACGTCCATGAACGGAAGCAGGGGGGCCATCTTTTTCATCGCTGGGGCTGCTAAACAAAATCTCTCGGCTGGACATCTGCCGGTGTCTTCGAAGCTGGCTGGTCCTCTGCTCCCATACTGACATGGTCATTCTCTTTCTCCTCTCTCTCCTGGACATGAAAGAGTTAGAGGGTTTGAGTGGTGGTGGTGGGCGGCCCTCCCTAATGCTGCCCTGAGTCTCCTCCAGGGAATAGGAGTAGGTCGGCCGGCTGCGATGTATGGCTCTTTTCCTGTACAGGTAGGGCCGCCTCCTACGGCTTCCCCTGGGAAAAATTAGAAAAGACATAATATTACTAAAAAATTACATCAAATCAGCATTTGAGCAATTTAAAATGACCATAACCGTATAATTTACTCTGAAACATACTTATTTTAGCATCATTCATTTGATTCACTTTGAAACTAGTTTGATATGGGTCTGCTTGCATGCAGTGTGCTTACCAATAAAGTGGTTTCATTTATACTAAAAAAGGCCTAATTTTTGATAAATTAAATATCAGTAAGAAACGAACATGTACACCAAAGAATGAACTGAATGTTAGAAAGAGTATCCAAACCAAAGAGTTATTTTTTTGCTTCAATGAAAAGCCATTTACTTAATCAGAGACAATGTTCAGTGAGAGATTTACAAAGCCAGGACTAGTTGGGTATGGAAACTGAGAACATTAGACCCAACTATATTATTTTTCATTTGTTTATATTTGTCTGGGGAAATGAGTAAACTGTTTCAGTTTTTGGACCTAGATAATTAATATTTGTTTTTATTCATACATTTTCATGGACGGCCATTCCAACCCTAAAGTAACATATTTATTGTTGAGCATGTTTTCCTTTGAGGCTGTGTTTCTGGCTGGATAATATAATACAAAATAGTATAATGGATAGTATAATACAAAACCCAGTAGTTTTGCTTAATATTTATTAAGATCAGGTTTGGTACAGTTAGGCAGGAAAAGTCAAATGATTTATTTAAAATGTTTTTTATTGTTTTGTTTTAAGCTTTGAACGAAGTAAAAGGTCCTGAAACTTATAGGCTAGCTTCTGCTAGCATTCTGGAAACCAAGCTTTGTTGATGTAGTTTGAGTGTGTTTTTACGGTTCTAACAAATGTTATTTCCATAAGGGTTTTATACACCGTTGGGATATTAATGTTTGTGTTGTCCGGTCCGCTCATTACGACCAAATAAAACTTAAAAGTTTTTTAAATTAGCACCGAATGTTCGCTAGCATTAGCGCTATAGGCTTATCGGGTAATATTAGTGCTACGGCCCTAGTAAACGCAACTACGATAAATTCTTAAACATAATGTTTGTTTGTTTAGTCCGCCATCATTCGATAAACATTAATGTCGATTTAATGGTGTTTATATAACTTTAGGATTAACCCATCAAGCTACCAATCGCTACAGCCCTCCCTAATTTCTGGGAGGAATAATTGCATTAATAAGTGTCATTATTTAAAATGTTATTTTCTCAAATAATGTTTTGTTTAACTCAGGATTTGCATTGTGAATGGGTTAAAACATATACAAAATGTTCAAAATTACTTAAGCTTCTTTGTTCTCATTCCATATCCTTTTAAAATGAATTTTGGTTCTCTAACTTAGATCTGCAGTGAGCCAGGATTAACTGAATCATTCTGATGATGGTTTTCAACTATCTAATTTTGTCCTTTTTGCTTCTTTTGTGTGTATATAGTTCCTCAGCTTCTTTTTATCTTAATTTTACTTAGTAGTTTAGTTAAGTTCCACAAGCCTAGTAGAGAGGATTTGTTGATTGAAATATAGTGTTAATTCAGATAAGCAGCATTCTATAGTAGTTTTCTCTGGATATTCATTTTATTTCTGTTAGTAAATTCTTGAACATGAAGAGAAGTTGTCACTCCTTTATTCTATATGTGTGCAGAGATTGCTGTTAAAAGAACGCCAGTGCTCGAATCACCCTTTCAACTGTTGTCCTGATATCAGCTGTTGGGCTGATATTCACAGGACAATACCTAACAGACTAGGAGTTATTTAACATGAAAAAAAATTAAAACAGTGCGTGACAGCACAACGCTGCCCTCAAAAAATGGGACATGAAAAATATTTATAGTGGGGTCATCAGTTCCTGGCCTCCATTGCTATGTGGCTGCAATAACATAAATAAACAGTGTAATGCAGAATGAAAGTCAGTTGAGTTGATTTGAGAGACTTTAATGGATTGAAATAAGGTTGAAGAGTTGGGCAGGACAGTACAGGACAAGGCATGGACAGATGACTGAGAGACTCAGATCAGCAAATCAAGCACAGGTGAGTGAGAGATTCAGAGAGCTGAACAGACAGTATTACTTACTGGAGCGTGGACTCTTGTGTGGTCCGTGTTATCAATGAGCGATTGGTTGAAAACAAGACATTAGTGCTTTCATGAGCAGAGACAAAACACGCAAGGAGACACACAGCAAAAACGACATCTTGCACAAAGACTGCTGGTTACAAAGTGAGCAACTACACACCAGTCTTTATCCATTGCCTGAGGATAAAAGAATTGTCCTTAGAGCAATGCACGTGACTATTTAAAACCAACCTTTACATTATGTTGTCTATTCTGTTCCAAATTTCTTGTTTTAATGCTGTCTATAACTAAAACTAGGGGCTTTGGTGTGTGTCTCCACAGGAGCCAAGCAAGCACATTGACCAACATGATGGTTACAGCATCAGAAAAAACAATTAAAAACATTTATAAACATCAACATTTAAGCACAACATTGATAGAAAGACACTCGGAGTAAACAGTATGAAAACAGATATATGGGCTCCGTGAGAAAAGACATAGGTAAGAAAAGTTCATGTTTGAGGAAAACCAACCACCCCGGGACGTAGCTCTGAACACAATTATTTTCAGATATGTGGATCAATTTAAACAAGCAAGGAAATTCAAGCGCTAAGCATCTCCTTATCAGATTAAAATGTGCAAAATGGTTGAAGAGTATTCTTTGGAGAAGTTAAAGGCATATTAGCAAAAGAGAAGTAACACACGCCGACTGAAAACATGAGAAGCATTTTCAGTTAGTGTGTGTTTCTAGTTTCAGTTTTTCTTTCTTTGATCATGCAGACCATATGGCATGCAGTCCCAGAGCAAAACCATTACTCGACTTCTACATGCAAGGCTCTTTGTATTCAGGAGCTGGTGTCATGCAAGTTTCTCCAACACCTTCAGCACAGGGAGGATCTGTTTTGTTTGCTGACATCTCAGATCAGACCCGAAAGGTTTCAGAGGATGCTCTCAATATTTAGATTCCAACCCTGATGCCCTTGTGGTGATCCTACCGTTCTTTTTGACTCTTATAAAACTTCCTTTGGGTAACTTTAAAGCAAAAACAAGGAAGGCTACAGAGCAATGCGAAAGTATTCTTACCTCTAGAGCTTTTCCACGTTTTTGTCACGTTGCAACCGAGAACCTCCATTTTTTAATCTTAATGTCACACACCAATGCAAAGTAAAGCAAGATTATGAACAAGAAGAAAACTTATACTAATTAGGTGACTGCTGAAGGTAGTTTAGTGCACTACAAATGTGTGCATTACACTTTTAAGATATTTATTTGTAAAACAGTACATTGTTTTCCTTCCACTTCACAACTACACTGCTTTGCACTGGTGTCTCACATATGATCCCAATAAAAGATCTAAAGATTTTGGGTTATTACATGACAAAATCTGAAAACTTCAAGGGGTTCAAATACTTTAGCACGCCATCGTAGGAAAGAACAATTAAAACAGGACCTATTCCAGCGAACAACACAATTTCACCGAAGAGTTTAGTTGGAGCTCGGTGGGTCATGTTGAAAAACTGTGCAAACTCTTTCACATGCCCATGCAAAAAAACTGCTCCTTGGGTCACAGCGTGCATACAGAGTTTTCCACTCCTGTTCATGCACATGCACCTCCAAAATGTATGAGAAGATAAAGTGTAATCAGTTACTGAGAAATAAAATCTATTCTGCAAGTAGAAAACAAAACAAAGTTATGTTACTATATCAATCAAATTCTCCACAATTCTTAGCTCCTTAAACTGGCCCAGCAGTAGGACTACATAATAAAGCAGTGCACAGTCCCTTATACCTTTTTCCCCAGAACCCAGAGGGAAGAACCACATGATCTAAAAGTCCTAATCTTTATTCACTGCCATTTTGCTTCTTCTACATAGCTCTTTTCTTTAGCAATTCTAAACTAAAGTAGCAAACAAATAAATTGGCACGCCATATTTCAAAGGTGACAGAAACTTAAAACCTGGTGGCTAAGTTATTGGCACACATAACCAAGTAAGGAAATGGAGAGAGAGGTGATGGGATATGGAGATCAGGCAGGAAAGGCTGCATACAGAACTTACTCTGAAGACATGAAGGAGGAAAGTGGTCCAACCTCCTTTGCCTTCTGCAGGGCATGCTTTTGGTTGAAGGCTGCCTCTGCTTCCTCTTCATCCTGATCAGAAAGGAAAAGCAGAAAAACACCTGAGCTACTCAAACGTATGTGCATTTAAACAATTATCAGAATCAAAGAGATAAGGGACGACTATGACCAGGTATGGACCTCAAAGGACAGAAAGATTCTGAAAGCAACAAGACCCTCAGAGCAGAAATCACATTATCATTATCAAGCATGTTCCCTTAGTTTTAGTACCTTGGTAAGTTCTTGTGCGTTGGCAAGGTTATCAACAGCGATGGCCAAGAAGACATTCAGAAGAGTATCTGATCACAGATATGTTTAGGAATCTGAAAACATCAATCCTGCTTAGGTAAACAAAACTGGAAATAGCACTTTAAATTTGAGAGGTTTTACAAGAATGTAAGCAGAAAGAACAGGTATTTCCCTCATATAGTACTTTGAAAAATGATTCACACCTGTTGAACTTTTCCACATTTATTCACAATACTACCACAAACTTATACCGCATGTATCTTATTGGGATTTTATGTGATAGATCAACCCAGAATAAGTTGTGAAAGGGAAGGAAAAAAATTATGTCTTTTAATATTTATTTCTAACAAAAATCTGAAAAGTGTGACATGCATTTGTTTTCAGTTCTCTTTAGTCTGAACACCCAAAATAAATTCCATCAATGTCAGATTCCTATAGGATTCAGCTAAACAACAGAGTCCATTCATGTGCAATATAGTTGCAACATGAATCCAGCTGATTTATGGAGGCCTCAGAGGTTTGTTGAAAAACATAAGTGAACAAATAGCATCATGAAGACTGAGGAGCCAAGCAAAAAGGTCAGAAAGAAAGTTGGAAAGGAGATCATTACGTAATCTGAGAAGACTTAAAATCTAATGGGGAATATTTGGCAAGACTCAAAAACTGATGTTGACAAGCTAGCCAGTCTGACAAGGCTTTAAAGATTTTGCAACCAAGAATGGACAAAAACTTCTGGTTTGATGTGCAAAGCTGGTAGAGTTATACCCTGAATGTCTTGCAGCTGTAAATGCAAAGAATGGTGGTTCCACAAAATAATTAACTGGCCGAGAATCAAATGTAATTCTTCTAGTTCAAACGTCAGCACTGGTAGCCCTTCGTATGATACAGTACCAATGAAGTAGCTCTCAGTTTCAAAACGGTTGGTGATCCATTGGTCTATCACATAAAATCCCAATAAAATACACCAAAGATGGCAACAGAAATTGTAAATCACAAAAGCAAGGATACAGTTTCCAAAAAGAGTGAGGACTATAAAGTAGATAGAGGACCACATCCCAGACTTCACTCCTCCTTGGGAACGAATACCGTTATACATGACCTCATTCCAGTCCTCTCCAGTCAGGATCTGTGACAACACGCCCACAAAGCCACATAAAACGCCAGAAAAGAACATCTATATAACCACCCCAAACTCTGACGGGCTAAGCTGCAGAATTATTGTCAGCACTAATATCCCACTTTTATTTCCAGACCTGAAAGACAGTCATGATAGCTGCAGGAAAGGTGTCAAAGTTTGTCGGCGTGTAGTCTTCAAAGATGAACCTGTGAAAGAGATTAGACATGTCTGGCACTGTGAGTCGGGGTTTATCTTAATTGTTTCATTTAAAAAGCAATGTCTCATCTCTCTACTGAGACCAGTTCATCACACGGCCATTTTTGTCAATCTCTGACAGTTTTATTAAAGTCACAGCTCATGAGAAATAGCTAAGGGAAAAAAAGAAGAACAATAGCTGTGTGGGTTACAAATATCTGACATCTTTACTGAAACCACGCAGGGAGGTGGTGTAGTAAAACCAAATGTGGATGGTTCCACCTTTCTTTATTATTTTTCAGTCTCAGACGAACAAAAGTAATTACGTCATGAATTGTCTCTTTGACGACTGAAATAACTCAATTTCACAGAACCTCGGCAAATAAGTTGACATTTAACTTAATGAAGGGGACTGAGGTGTTACCTGCCACCAAAAAGCTGCATGCCAAGGAGTGCGAAGACAACAATGAAGAGAAAGAGAAGGAAGATCAGGGAGATGATGGACTTCATGGAGTTCATCAGAGACACAACCAGGTTTCTCAGAGATGCCCAATACCTTGACAGTAATCAAATATCACATTTTTGTTAATATTTAAAAAGTAGTATTTCTGATTCAAGCTTTGAGTATGAGAAAGACACTGAAATTAAATCTAGAAAACAAATCAAATTAAAATTGTCACTGCACAGCTGTATACATGAAAAAAGATCTATCTTAAAGACTCTTTAATGTTTTACAAGAAGAAGTACTATCTCATTTACAATTTGTGCAAAAACATGACAATACTGTTTGAAGGCCAACATATAAAGTCACTTGGTGACTTCCTTTTTGGTTATCGTTGACATTTTTACTGTGACTAGTTAGGTTCCCTTCACTGGGGATTAATGCCACCCTAAGCATTCCTGTGCAAATTCTCAGTTATCTGGGTCATCGCAACAGCAAACAGGCTGAAAACGGAGGCAACCGGACTTTCGTTCAGTTCTTTCTGAAAACTTTTCCACACCTATCCAGGAGTCATTCTCAATTCTGGTGGCTGGCACTCGAGCAACCTGCAGTTGGTGCACTGCTGTTTTTAAGGATATGTAGGCCCATCCTCCTAGGTGCATTCTCAGTCTGATGCAAAACAATGACCCACCGTCACTGTCCTGGGTCGTTAGAGGCTATTGCTTAGTGTGAGTGGAGTACTTGGTCACCTGAATCATAATGAGACTGTTGATGTAAGCTCTCCAACACATTCCAAGGATATTACATTTGCCTCCCATTTAAGCCTGTTTGCTGTTGCCATCCTAAAGTCTCAAGGACCTCCACAATCAATCAAAAGTTACACAGACCACAACAGATTAGCAAAACCACTTTTAAGCATGAGGGTAATTGTGACACATCTGTGCCTACAACATTGCACACTGCAAAAAAGGAACTAAAAGTAAGTAAATGTTCTTGAAATTAACATTCTCTTTTGATTTAAGCAGCTAAATAAGACTATTTGCCAATGGAATGAGTATTTTTACCCATAAAATAAGATAATTAGATACCCTGGACTTGAAATAAGATGATGGAGATGGATTGTTCTTATTTTATGTGCAAAAATCTTATTCCATTGGCAAATAGTCTTAGTTACTTGATTAAATCAAGGAAAAATACACACATTTCAAGAAAATGTTACTTACTGTTAGTTCCCCTTTTGCAGTGCAGTCACCGCAGGTATCTATTCTGGAGCAGGTAGTTTCTTCACAATGTTCACAATCTACTCCATCTGTAAATGGACAGTTTCTGCATCTCTTCCATCAATTTTAATCTTTCTGCACTGCAAAAACGGAACTAAAAATAACTAAACTTTTCTTGAAATTATTGTATTTATCCTTGATTTGAGCAGGTAAATAAGATGATTTGCCAATGGAATAAGATTTCTGCACTTAAAATAGGAACAACTCTTCTCCATCATCTTATTTCAAATGCAGTACGCCTAATTATCTTATTTTAGGGGTCAAAATACTCATTCCATTGGCAGATTATCTTATTTATCTGCCAAAATCAAGGACAAATGCACTAGCTTCAAGAGAATTGTACTTACTTTGAGTTCAGTTTTTCCAGTGTGTGGAAGAGGATTTACCAGCAGTTCTTTCATCAGTTTACTTCATTCCCCAGCAACCAGTCTACTGAAACTTTGGAGGTGCATCTGCTTCTCCCCAGTTGGTAACCCTATTCCACTTTGAACCATTTGCATAGTGTTCTCTAAATGTCCAAAGGGCCTGATCATGGCACTGTATTTATGGCATGTGGACGATGGATTTTCACTTTCAGCTGCTTGATAAGTTTATTTTTGTTGCAGTTAGAGCAGTGCTGTGCACATTACAGTCTTTACTCTACCAAAACCTTTACAATAAATTAGGTTAGTTGTAGCCCTGCCAGACAACAATGGGAGTGATGAAGTTGTAGTCTTGGCATGAGGAGAGCTAGAAATGCAACCACCAGGGTTTGACCATGGACCATACTTAAAACAACCTAGAATACCTTTTCAAGACCCTGTGTGTATATATATATATATATATATATATATATATATATATATATATATATATATATATATATATATATATATATATATATATATATATGTTTGTATATCTGGAATGTGTAACAAAAGTAATTTCCCTCTGGGATTATTAAACTGATTCTGATTCTGATTCTGAAGGCAACTCAAGTTTAATCTATTTAAAAATTTCCTGATACGGCCTTGTCCAGTATGAAGGGACCTTAAAGAAGGCAAAAAACAACACAATACCCCCCAAAAAACAAAAAAATATAAGAGAGCTAAAGACTTACTTAGTGATTTTGAAGATCCTGAGCAGACGGAGAGCACGAAGGACGCTGATACCAAATGAAGTTCCCGGTCTAAAGAAACCCCACAGAACCTCAAAGATACTGCCAATGATTACCTACAATGTGTAAGATAGATACAGCATGGTTTTTAAAATCAGCGCTTTCATTTGAGTCATAAAATATAGAACAGGACAGGAGAGAAATAGCACAAGTATGGTCACAGCATCTTAAGTTTGTGTCAAATAAAAATGAAAAAGAAGGAAGACGAAGTACTAACGCTGCAGTCAAAGCAGTTAAACGAGGAATGAAAGTAGAGACGCGGCCCCAGGCTGTACATCTTCAGGAACATCTCTGTCAGGAACAGAGCGAGGAACAGAAACTCTGCATAGTCTTTGAAGCAACAAAAACATACATTAGGGGATGCAACAACTTACCAATGTTGGTTGCAAACATTTTCTCATATTTTACAGTTTTACTGAACTCCGGGTGTAACTTACAGAGAAAGTTGGACAGCCACAGAGGCTGGTTGTGGTGCACAATGGCGACACACAGCGTGTTGAGAGCCACAAGGCCAAGCACTGTCCAGTAGAAAGTGTGTGTCTTCACCACACGGCGAATGGAAATTCTCAGGAGACGCTCTTTGCGTCGGAAATAGGCCGTTGGACCTCGCTTTGCACTCCGAATGCTGGCTCTGGCCATGGGTATGCCTTATGAGAGGGACAGTGGGTAGATGCAGAGAGAAACTGTGGTCTTACGCCATGTACACACAACTGCTAACAACGGCGACAAATCCATCTAAAACCCCTGCAAAGATCAACCCAAATAGAGTATAATTTTCAGTTTAAGTGCACATATTTCAGAATATATCCACTCACCCACAGAAGAGATATCACCATAATGCTCCTCCCCTGACTGGCCCTGACGCACATCCATGCCTCTCCTCTTTATAGTGGTGGCTCGCTTCAACACTAAGGACATACAAAAAGTCCAACCTCTTGTTGTTTTTTAACCAATATATTGTGCATAAAAAAACAAGTTTAAAGGTTAGATAAATTTGAGCTGTTGCTTTTAAGGCACTCAGTTGAATTTCCAAAAGTGTGGTTTCAGTTATTTTCTGATTGCATCGCCTCAAAACTGTCTTCTGCATGTCCACCTTAGTGCGAAAACCTCTAAAAACATTTAAACAAGTCAAGAAATCTGACTACTAAATGAATGTAACACACTGAAGCAAAAAAAATAAAAAATAAAAAATAGGGCCCAGAGCCTAACAAGCTAATGGGAACTTTTAGCCTAAATGAGCTGCTGAACTCACTATGGTTGCTGCTAAATGAGACAAAAACGATCATCTAATGTTAAAGCAACGACCCAAACACCATCCAGTGGTATCTAAAAATATATGTCACGAGAAAAACAATGCTTCGGGATAACTTAACAGACTGTGCCTTTTCTTTCTAAGTGATGTTGTTACAGGAATAGAGGCAAACACATACCGCAGTTTGAAATGAGTTCTCTGCAATTTCAAACTACTCCATCAATTGGGAAAAAATTTAAAGTTAAAGCTCTTCCTATTTCTTCTGTTATTCATCTCTCTCCAACCATTCCTTTACAGATTGGAAATATCAGGTACCTGGGCACTGACATTTCTCACAAGCTGAATGAGCTGATAAAATTATGTTATATCCTACTCAAATTATTAGAAGAAGACCTAACACTGTGGAGAACTCGCCCTTTCCTACTCATGGAAAGAGGTTAAATAATGGTCCTCTCTAAAATGGATCACATATTCTTGGTGATCACAGTTAAATCCATCCAGTCTTGGTTCAAAGGCTCATAGACTATCATATCAATTGTTTATGGACATCTAAACCTCCATGCATGTGTTAAAAAAATGTTTTATCAGCTAAAAGTTCAGGAGGATTGGAACATCTAAACTTTTAGACTTAGACTTAGACAAATAATGTCTGGCATGTGGCAAAATGGATTTGGATAGACTTTGGAAGTCTGTGGATAGAAATTGAACAAACTCTATCTGTTTCACAGATTTTCATTTACCATTTATCAGGCCTTTAGTTGAGCTGCATAGTTGCTTTAAGAGCATCAACATCTGTACATCTCTGACAGCCTGGTGGGGATATCTCAAAATTAACTGGGGCCTCATTTATAGAGCTTGCGTACACACAAAATGGAACCTGAAACGTGTGTATGCCACTTTCCCCACAAAAGTTAAGATCTAAAATAAGAACTTGACAGTAAAATGTGCGGTCCTCATGGCAACTCTGACAAATGTTATTCATGCTTGGTGACACATTGCTATACATAAGGCCCTCTCAAATAAATAAATGCCAATATGCCAACTCAAACCTTAAATACAATTCTGTGCAACAATTTATCAGGGTTTTCTACCATCACGTTCTTGGCACTGCTGGAAGACTGTGCAAATGGGAGAATTAGGAGGGCACACAGTTTCATGGATAAAAGAGTACCTGGGGAATGATGATGACTGGCTAATGTGCCGCTTTAGAATCCGAGCATTGCAATCTGCTATAACCCATAGGGGAAAGTGGCAGCATGCCCTCAGATGCTGGGTCTTAACCCGCTCTCTGAACCCCAGAGTACAAAGAATGTGTGCTTTAATGCCGCTCAGCTGTGGATTGTCACATCAGCTTCCTGAAATGCTTTTGCAGTGGAAGTCTCAGAGAAGAGACGAACCGTTTCAATAAAGAAGAACCCGTCCAGAGGACCTAATCTTTTTTTGTTTCTACCTGGACTATTGAGATGCATCAGGACACTTAGTGAGAGAAGTTAAATAACCAAAAAGCTGTGTTTGAACAGTTAAATAGCTTCCTTACAATGACCAACCACTTTGAGTTTTTTTAGTCTGGTTTCTGTGCTCACCACAGTACTGAGACAGCCCTCGTCAAAGTGTTTAATGACATCCAAATAAATACATACTGTGGAAGAACCACAGTGCCGGTTCTGTTGGACCTCAGTGCAGCATTTGACACTGTTGACCATGATATATTATTAAAGCGACTGTAGAGCTGGGTCGGACTCTCTGGTACAGAACACAGTTGGTTCATATCCTACCTAAAGAACAGGGATTTATTTGTGTCAATAGGTAACTTCTCATCAGAATGGACAAAAGTCGAATGTGGGGTACCCCAAAATTTAATCCTGGGACCCCTTCTATTCAATATCTATATGCCCCCACTAGCTGAGGTTATAACAAGAAACAAGATTAGCTACCATAACTACGCAGATGATACACAGCTCTACATTACTATGTTACCAGGTGAGTCTGAACCCATCCGTGCACTGAACTGATGCTTAGAACAAGTCAATGCATGGATGTACCTAAACCTTCTCCAGCTGAACAGGAACAAAACTGAAGTCATTATCTTTGTATCTAAAGACGATGAACAAGAGTCAGCATCCAGCTCCAGTTATTACAACTACAACAAACTAGTGATTAGGCCTGAAATCTGGGTGTGGTGATGGACTCACACCTGAACCTTGAATGACGTAAAGACAGTTACAAAGTAAGCCTTCTATCACCTGAAGAACATTTCCAGGATTAAAAGAGAGATTAATAGAGGATTAATAGAGAAATTCATCCATGTGTTCATCTTTAGTCGCATTTATTACTGCAACAGTGTCTTTACGGGTCTGCCAAAAAAATATATCAGACAACCGTAGCTGATCCAGAATGCTGCTGTTCGCGTTCTCACTAAAACCAGGAAGATACAGCACATCACCCCAATTCTAAAGTCCTTACACTGACTCCCTGTGGCTCAGACAATAGACTTTAAAATATTTCTGTTTGTCTATCAATCACTGAAGGCTTAGCACCAAAATACATTAAAGTCCTGTTGTTGTTGTTGTTGTATCAACCTTCCAGACCACTCAGATCTTCTGGTTCTCTGCATACCCAGAACCAAACATGGAGAAGCAGCTTTCAGCTTCTATGCTCCACAAATCTGGAACAAACTTCCAGAAAACTGCAAAACAGCCGAAACAGAGTTCCTTTTAATCAAGACTGAAATCCACCTGTTTAGAGTTGCTATTGACCCACAAGAACAGGAACATTGACCAACGCATTTGATGTGTATTGATGTTTTCACCTGATACTATTTAATGTTTGCTACGGGTCTCACACCTTGTAACCGTTTTGATGTGTTTATGACGATTTTAAGTTTCATGGTGTAAAGCTCTTTGAACCGCCTTGCTGCTGAAATATGCTGTTCAAATAAACTTGACTTGGGCTCTTGATGCCTTTGGTTTCTTATTACTGCTCCCTGCTGGACTGGAGGTAGAGCGCAGTTTTCTTCACAATTTCTCCATATGTTATTAGGCTGATTCAAATATATTTCGTGCTGCCCTCCAGAGCAGTGGTAACAGAAAGCACAGAAATTACCCAGGATTCTTTTTACTCTGCCAAAAAACTCCCAGTTACTCAAATCGTGGGACTTTCAGTGGAAAAGAGCCTCAGTGTGGGGCTGCCCTGAGGTGATACCTTGTCACTGTTTGCCTAGGGGTGCAGCGGCCTTCTGGAGCCGTGTCCACCTGTCCGTTGCTGTTCTTGGGTGCTGTGTGTTGCAGGCTTTCTATCATTATCGTCACTCAAGCAATTTTGCACCTTCAGGCGACAGACTTGGCCACATACATACACCCACTCAACAATAACATACTTATTTCTTCTAATACCCTCTCACACACACAGGGACAGGTTACTGTTACATCAGTGATCAATGCAGCCGGACTACTTTGAGGCTGGATCCAGTTTTGTTTTAACAAAGTCAATCACAGAATTAGGATTCCATATTTTTGTAAAACACATCTGCCCTGGAACATGCAGGCAACTAGCCTTTCTTTATGGCATGCCTGAAATAATACCCAGACAGGTCGTGTGAAAAAAAAAAAAGGTGAGTGTGCAAAGCTTCTCACTGACAACTGTGTATATGATTACATCTCATCTTATCAAATCCCAACTCACACCTTCCCGCTGCCTTGCAATTTCTGAATCCACTTGCAGTCAACATTTGCTCTGAGACTTTTTAATAAGCCACCGATTACACACAAACACACACACAAGACCTCTGCTGCCGTTTCCCACATAGCGGTGTTTGTTAAAGGCAGGGAGACTCAGTCCTGTCAACACAAACACACACATCCACGCCGCTGCCTTTTCAGACCAGCGGTTGCTAAGGCAACAGCAAAGCGCCGCCTTGCTTCATAATCAAAGCTATCAGAGCATCCGCACTTATTTCCATCGTAACTGAAGACGCTCACTATGTCCAAAACAGATTTTCCCTGCAGGTTTCTTTTTTGAAAGACGCCACTATGTCAGAGTGACCGGGTTACCGGTTATTGTGTACTTTGCAGCAGTTACAGTGTGATTGGGCGTGCCCGTGTGAAAATGGCTGTAAAATGTTTGCTACAAAGTGCACAAGATTTTAGTTGTCAACTTTAACAGGATCGTGTCTCTACTCCTAAAGGCTCTTGGAAGGCGGCAATTAGTCAAAATATATTAAAGCCCTGCTGGTCCCCGTGAAGAGAAAGGCTTACTGTACAGTTAAGAGGGTCAGAGCACCAGCTACCCATCTGCTTGCTGATAGATAAAGCACTAAGTGTATTTGGCTGAGATGCTGATTTGTGATGGAGAACCATGTTACGATCCAAGCACCTTAACCGTTTATACAGCTGACAATTTGCTGTAATACAGGAGCACAACAACAAAAACACAACTGAGGTAAGTTTAAGTGTAAGGCTCATGGAGAATCATATAATTTCTTCAATTACGTGGTTATTAAATGGAATTAGTCCTAACTGAATTTGGGTCACCCTGAGTCTGTTCTCACAGACAGAGGACATGGGTACCAGACTGCCCTAAAACATCTAAAACAGCCTTTTCTGTAACCCTGAGAGCTCTTTGGTGGACTCTTTAGCATCACTTTGAAAACAGTAAACCAAAACTGTGTGTGGGTTCAAACTATGCAGGTGATGTAAAACACTGCATCAAGCTAAGATATCCGTCATGCAAAGCTTGTGGTGTTTTAGGGTGTTTAAAACTCGGGTCCCACCTGGGTGCAGTTTTTCTGATGGAAACTGCACCTCTGGTTTAAGATCAGTCAAATCAGGCTGATAATGTTGACATCTACTATCTGAAGATGGTAAGAATTAATATAGCACAGGACTAATTGTGATAATTATAATTAATTTTATTAAGACACAAAATAAACTATGAAAATACATCTAAGCGTATTTGACATAATAAGTCAAAGTAAGAGAGACATTCTGCTCTCACTACAGCTCTGAATGTCATGACTGTAATATTACTGAACTGCTTAAAAAACTGTGTTGACTAAGAATGGCAAAAGTTAATAATGAACTGGTTAACACATTTACTGCTGGTCATACCTGAATCACTGCAACTCTTTAATACTTTGGAAAGTAATCCAAACTCCAAGACGGACTAAGATCTGTAGAAAATTAAAACTTTGGCAGGCAGTGACCATCGATCAAATATTTTACACAAATAATACCAAGAACATTTTCTTGGCACTTTTTAAAGCCACGGTTAATATTATAACATGAATTAAAGTGATGGGAGAAATACTCTTGATGATTTAATAGCTCACTGAAGCAGTAATAGTTGTGTTTTTTATCACTGCTACATTGTTGTGAAAAGATTCTGCCCCACTCCTCTTCCATACAACATTGATCCAGTTGATTACGGTTTGTGGGCAATATGTTCAGCACCACAATTTCCTGATCCTCCAGCAATTTAGCTGGGCTAATGTGTATCTTGATTCTTTCATTATGTAGCAAATCAGATTTAGATTTTCTGCTGTGTTTTGGGACCCTTGCCCAGCTTGGGCAAAGCTTCACTGACTGGACAGATGGGTCCACATATAACTTTGGAATATATATTTTTCTAATAGAGGTCTTCGGGGTCCACTCAGTAATTGTAAGGTCAGCAGATCCTCTGGCTACAAAGCAAGAACAAATCATCACTCCTTCCCCACCATGAGTGACAGTTCGTATCATATGATTGTACTGATATGTTGTGTTTGGTTTTCACCAAACACTGTGTGGGGAATTATGACCAAATATCTCTAAATAGATCACATCCATCGAACGTACATTCACCACAGGTTTATTCAGGTGTAAACTTTTCTCCAAAGGAAAGAGGTGTCATTAACTTCTACATCCCAGCATGGTAACCGATGCGTGTTGAGACTGAGATCCAGTTCTCCCAATCCAGCATTTCACAGTGTGAACTTTGGGTCAGTCTTCAATAAAGATATTTGCCCAATCAGCAGATTAGGCAACCCAAAAAAATTCACTTAGGAAATCTGACATGTATACACCTCAAAGCTGGTCAAAAGGTTGTGAAATTAATTAGGCTTTCTTTTTTTTTTTTACAGCTAAAGAAAAAAAAATCAAGGGTTCTGATGTTTCTTTTAGTTTCACCAGGCTGTTTCCATACAAGTGAACTGAGATGATTGCAAGTATGCATGTTTGATGCAAACTCTATGTTCATTGATTATAATCTTTTTTTTTCTCTCAGTTCAGTAGATTATAATTTACTGAACTGCTCTTTACTGAAAGAAAAAACAAAACAAAAACAGATGCATGCAAATCTCTTGAGGAATGACAAGACTGCCAGAACTGTTATCCTTTATGATCAAAATGTCCACTCAAACTGAAAAAGATCTCTTGGTGTTTTGGTCTGCACAACAGAAAGGGATCACCAAATCCCAACCCTTAAATCTTTGGCCATGCATCTTGACTACCAAGAATAACAAGCCAGACTAAAGCTTAATTTATGTCTATGAAATTTACACAGGAGGCTATTTTAAAGTTGATGCAGGAGCAGCCATTACAATACAGACTTGTGGAAATATAATGGAAAGTGCATCTAAATGGTTAAACTGAACAAAACTGAACAGGAACCACTGTGGCTAACTCACCATCAAGAGCAGAAGGCCCTGGGTTCCTATTCTCCTCTGCAAGCATGACTTCCTCTGGAAGGAAAATATAGGATCAGAAGGAAACGTCTTGAAACTGATGACAGAAACAGCTTCCCGTCATTTGTAATCACATTTCCAGCTTGGATGCTGCAAAACAAAGAGCTGGCATGTTGCATTAAATAGTCGACAAGCTAAATCATAAAGTTTGTTTATTAATGTTTCTGTGATTGCTGAGAGGAAGCATACCCGTGACTTGGACTAGACCCACCTGCTCGGTCGATCCAGGCGCGGTATCCGTTTAGCTCTCTCTCAATCTGCTGCTGGCGTCGCAGCTTCATGAAGGCCCTGCGGTTTTCCACTCTCTCTCTCTCTTTGGCAAATTCCCTGAAAAATCAAGCCAAATCACAAAACAAGTACTTCAGAGTAGAAACATTTGCAGCCTTGGAATGAATAAACCCTCCTACGTGTGAAATGTTTGTCTTTCCCTATAATCTCTTCCTGTTACTCAGCAAACTGCAGGACAGGAGGAACGTTAAAGTGACTGGATTGGGAAGGTGATAAAAGTCAAAAGATTGTTTACCTTTCTTTCAAATTCTGTGTTGGCATTTTGTAAAATGTTTTTTTAAACTTGTCTTCCATCTTCCTTACCACTTAGCCTACAAGACTATGCATTCCTCAACAACTATTAGGGGACCAGATTTTCAAATATAAGACTGTTTTTTTTATTCTATCTTGGAGGCTGACCTGCAGCTACAAATTAAGGGAATGGGGGGGGGGGGGGTGTACAAAACCATAGTCATAGAAGTGGCCACTCAGTTAATAAACATATTTCCTCAGACTTTTTGGTGTGACATAGGAGCTACCCAGAAAGGACTCCCAGCACCAGGTTCAGGACAAAGAAGGAGCCGATGATGATGAGAGGGATGAAGTAAAGCCAGTTCCAGGTGGGACCCAAGGCATCATTGGTCTGAAATAAGATTAAAACATTATTAAACTCAAAACATCCCCAAAAGCAGGGGCACACAGCTCAATTCAATTCAGTTTTTTATATACCACCACGTCACAGCACATGTCATCTCAAGGCGATTTACCGTCACTTCGATCAAATCACACAGACCGATACGTTAAAAACGTTTTCCATCTAAGGAAACTTTGCAGATTACATCGAGTCATTGACTCTGTTGAAGCTGTTGAACAATAGTTTTTACTTATGGCAGGGAGCTGCACACTGACAAAATCTGGATAAGGCTGATGTAGAGTAGAAATAGAGTAGAAATTAAAAACACCCAGAGGTTGAAACCCAGTGTTTATATGTATTTTTCTTTCAGGAATGTAGATATTTTAGTATTTAATCAGTGTATGTGTGCAAAAACTACGAAACGATTGCTTTCACACAATATTTTTTCCTGCTTGTCGTTTGATAAATTCGACACCCAAGTTACAACAAAAAGATACCTTTTCCCAAGCTTATATATGATTTCCATATTAAAATTATATTTGTGGTTCTTACAAAGATGGGGAACCAATGAATTTAGCATGCAACTTTTTAACATGACTACATTTTAGGATGTTTTTAAAATTAGATGAGTTCTACAGTTACAGCTTTCAGAGTCACGCTAACCCACCCTCTCGTCTTCTTTTCTCTCCTCATACATGCACTTGACTCCGGGGCACATGTTCACAGCTATTAGCTACAACAAATGTTTGCAAACATAAGGTTGCATGTGCTCCAATTTAGAAAAAAAAAAGATATTACAGTGGATTTGCTCCAAGTAATGAGTTTACAAAGCAAACAGCATTTCTCTAAACTGATTAACGTTGCCTATATTTCAATGACGCATTACCAATTGCATTTCTGCAAAACCCCACCCATTTTTACGTATTTTCATGTAAACCTCAGCCAGAACAAATACCGCTATAACCCAAGCTGCCTAAAATTAACAGAATGCAAATCGGTCAGTCTTTGTTTTTTATTCTGACATGATTATTAAAATGTATTTGAGGGAGATTATCCCTCAAATACAATAATGTGCTAAGGCCCCTATACCTCCCTCTGCATCGGGTTTTAGGGAATCCACATTGTAAGAGTGCTTAAGCAAAATTTGAAGCCGATAGCATTAAGAGAGGCAGATATGGGACCTTACATTGTAGAGCACAGTGGTCCATCCCTCCATGGTGATGCACTGGAAGACAGTGAGGACTGCAAACAGGATGTTGTCAAACTGAGTGATGCCGTCATTAGGCCCAATCCAGGTTTCTGTGCAGGCGTATTTGCCTGGACACTGACGCACGCCACACGGGAACTCGTACTCAGACGAGTCCACCGTCTCATTTTCTGAACAGAAAGGACAAAGACATATATATGTATAAACTAACAGTAAACTGACAACTTTTTAAAGAGAAAATAAAAAGGTGTCATGGCTCACGGTCTTTAACCTACAGCTGGGCACGTGCATCGGAAAGCGTGGATATCCAGCGTCGGATAATTCAGTGACAGAAAATATTCACTTCAGTCTGTATTTTTTTTTTCTCTCCATTCAGCTCAAGAGAAATTGGGGGCAGCTTGGAGGTTAATAACAGCCACGAACTGAACAATAACGCATTGTACTGCGCTGCTTTGTTTGTTTCATTTATAAAGCATAGCTGGGCCACTTTGGCTTGGTGCAGTCCCCAGGTGCAGCCTTACGTGCTACGCGTGTTTCTGCTTCTCTGCTTATGACATCACCGCAGAGCAAGAAGAGTTGCACAGCTCGGCACCAGCCAACTATACTTGCATGATGACCCAACAAGCAGGAGCAGAAGCTGCTCGGGTCTGAATCTGCTTTTAAGATCTGAGAGTAGGTTTGCAGATAGCAGCAGTCTAAATACTGTTTTATCTCTTCACAAGTATGATTATGAACAACCTCAAGTTTCCTTTAATAATTTGACTTGTTTTGTCCTAATAATCAGAATCCATGAGTATGTGAACGAGGAATTTGACTTTAGTTACAGCACATACAGACATTTGGTATATAAACAGTGAGATTTTTGTTTGTGATTTCTTTATGTAAAGAAAACAGAAAGGGAAGTTGTGAGTTGTGAACGTGCAATATACTCATTTTGCTTTACAGCAGTGTGGCTGACTAACCAGGCTGTACGGTGTCCATTGTGTTCATCAGACTGGCAGCCTGGGGGATAAAACTGTTTCTTTGGAGGCTGTTTTTTCCAAATAGCGCTCTGTTGCGCTGACCTGAGGGTAAAAGTCTAAACAGTTTGCGTGCAGGATGTCTGGGGTCTCCAGAGATGTTAGCTGCCCTTTTCCTGACCCTGGACATGTACAAGTCCTGGATGGAGGGAAGGTCAGCCAAGATGATCTTCTCTGCAGACCTAATTGTTTGCAGCAGCTTGGACCTGTCCTGTTTTGTGGATGAGCCAAATCACACAGTGATGGACGAACACAGGACAGACTGAACAATGACCAGCAGCTCTTGAAGAAGGTTTCTCTTCTTGAGTTGCCGTGTGAAGTACAGTCTCTGCTGGGCCTTCTTTCACACTGTCCATGTGTGAAGACCGTCTTAATAATGAGTCTGTTGAGATCATTGCAGTTGTTTTTGTCCTGTGCCAGTTCATCCTAAGATGAACAGCATGGCATACTGTACGTCTTGCCTTTATTCAATTTCTCTAAAGTAGTTTTAGAAAGAGACCATTACTTTTTTCTAGACTCTAAAACATACAGACAATATAGACACAAGGCTAGTATTTGACTACATGATCCAACATGTTCACTAGATACTGGAGACTTTGGTAATTGTGGTGATTTCCAGGTTTACCATCAATAACTAATTAAAGCCCTCATGCAGCTACAGTAAAAGAAAGGACAACCTATTTTGCATGTTACAAAATAATAAAATGAGCAGTACTGGGTTCTAAAATTACAGAAATCTCCCCTTAAGTGTATGAAAACATTATTATTTTTTTATTGAAGGAAAGAAAAACCAAATTAAAAAGTTGTGTGTAGAAACAAAAGAATGCCATTGCTTCTTTCACAGGATGCATGAGGGAAAGCAGCAAGTCAGGTGTTGCTAATTTGTAGCATCCAATCAGATCGGCAGCAGATGATGACAGAGCAATGATCAGAGAAATAGTAAAAACAGAGCTCACGGTGCAGGTTTGAAGCTAAAGCTGATGTTACTGCCAGGAACGTCGTCACCTCTGAACAACGGGTTGCCATTGTTTACCGTGAAATAACCGCGATCAACTGCCTCATTTAAATGAACAATAATATTCATGTATGGGAATCCAAAAGTGTCACAATTTTTTCACAAAATTGAAATATGGAATTTAAATAAAACTTGAGATGCATGCATTATATTAAAGTCAAATAAATAGATAACTATTCTCAAAATTATTTAAAATTTTTTAATAAATGGTTCTACTTTTGGCCATGTGTTGAAGACATCACACATTTATTTTGTCTCCCCATCTAACAAATCAAAATCATTCTTGCTACAAGAAAGTCAGTCATGGGGATTTTAATTTGTACGACAGACTGCAGCTGAGTTGCTGTTCAGGTTAGCAGAGAATATCGCTACAATACAGTGTCAATTATGTTTTGGAAAGGTAAATATTAAATATTTTCTACTAGTTACAGAATTTCATGGGTGGGAGCCCATCTCAGATCATCTTGTCCCAGGCCCTCTTAAAGCTTTCAGATGGCCTGCATAAAACCCTTTAATTGATAGAGAGTGGTCTTTCTTTTTTGCACAACCAAGTTTTATTAGGGTCAGGTTATTAGAACATGAGGTTTCATGCTGTTACTATTACAAAACCAGTTTTATGTGCCTTAGTGATGATGTGCATTGTCCTGTTGGAATCACTCAGATAATGTAAAGTTTGGCCCATGTGCTAATTATACAAATTCACTTTGGAGCACATTGAACTTTCTTAGTGTGTTTTGGGTCTTTCACCTTTACAACATGAACGCTGATCTTTTTTTAAGCCAGACTCGATTCTCTTAAAACGCTCTGGTTTCATATTGGGGGACATGCTTTTTCATAAACAGTGATTAATTGTGAAACAAAAATTACTTGCCTATACACTTAAGCGTCTTAGAGTCAAACAAAAAAGCAACATAAGTATTGAACAAAAAAAAAAAGATGTGCACCTGTACTGATAAGTTTTTAATACCACTGATTCCCTTAGCTTTAACACGTGACTCCTGCCATGTAATAATGCACACACCATGTCTACTCAGGACAATAATACATTAGCAGTCAAGATCCAATAATAAAAACAAAATTTGCCCAGTGTACCCCGTATGCCAGGTTGTGGTGTGCAGGTCCTGTGCAGTTTGCCGCTGTAAAACTCCAGTCCGATGATGGCGAACATAAGGATTGCAAAGAACAGCAGCAGACCAATCTGCAGCAGTGGCACCATGGCCTTCATTATAGACTTCAGGACTATCTGCAGACCTGGACATAAAGCACACATTGACCAGCTGAGTAAAGGTAAGAAGCTACAGGATGTACAGTTGTAAAAACAAACATATTGAACATTTTATCCAGAACCTGAGAGGAAAATCTTAAGCAAAAAGAATTTAAGTTATAAATTAAAAAATAATATTCTAAAATAGTATTAGTTTTGTACATTTAGTTTTTATTGTTTTAATGCTATTAATGATTTCATTACAATATCAATTTCCAAAAAGCTATTCATGCTTTGACTGTATTATAATAAAAATGAAAGTCTGTCCAACAATTAGCTTTCAGTCAAATGCATTGTTTTATTTTTAAATGGTTAAAAATTCAGGAAACAACAGAAATTAAATCGCAATTTACAACCAAACATAAAAAAAGCCCTTATGTCCTTAGTGGACTTCCATTAGTGCCTGGCAGAAGTATTCCCACATTGCAATAAATTGCATCCACAAACTTCAACGTATGTTATGTGATAGACCAACAAAGTCCTTCATAATGCCAATGTCAAAAGCGGACATTTTTTCAATAAGTGTTTTTCAATAAGTGTTTGAAATACACCTGCTTTTGTGTTTAGCCCCCTTTATTCTGATATCCCTACATCAATTCCAGAGCAAGCAATTGGCTTCGATTGTGATTTAATAAATAGTCCACTTACGTGTGTAATTTACTGAAACAACAGAGCAAACCAAAAGGTCAAGAATTGAATTGTGGAGAAGTTTTCAGCTGTATCACGTTATAAAACAATATATCATGTGTTGAACATGTCACAGAGCACTGTTCAATCCATCATCTAAAAAATAGAAAGGGTTTTGAAAAACTGAAAACCTACCAGGACATGTCCTTCACTTAACCTGACAAGCTGGGCAAGGAGAGCACAAATAAGCTCTTAAAGAGCTGCATAAATCCACAGTATGGGGGGGGGGGGGGGGGGCACTCTTGTTACAGGAGAGTTATTTGTGCACTCAACAAAACTGAACGTTATGGATATGTACGGTACACAACAGTTGCTCTGGTTAGATAAGATTAAAATTAGCTTTTAATCCAACATGTAAAACAATACCCTACTGACACTGCACACCATCTGGAATCCAATGTACTGATGGTAAAACAAGGTGGTAGCAGCATCCTGCTGTGGTGCTGTGAGGATGCTTCTCCTGCAGGGACAGGGAAGCTGGTCAGAGCTAAAGGGAAGATGGATGCAGCTAAATGTAGGACATTTCAAGAGGAAACCTGTCAGAGCTTAAAATACTGCAAAAAAACCCCAGCAAAAAGTGTTGGAGGTTTACCCGTCAGAAGAACGACCATAAAGATGCAGACAGTAACAATAGAGCTCTGTCTGCATGGTTTAGATCAAACATATTCATATGTTCGGACGTCCCAGTCAAAATCAAAACTCTAATCCAACTGAGAAAACGTGGCAAAAAAAAAAAAAAAAATGCCGTTCCGAGAGACTCTCCATCTGAGTTTTAGAGATTTGCAATTGGGATGCAAAGGGCAAAACTGTAAGTCTCTGACGTAAAACAATAACGGGCACAAAGTATTGACTCAGAGGGGCTCAATACGAAGGTGCACTGTTTTCCGATTTTTATTTGTATAACATCCACATATCGCTTCTTTTCAACTTCTCATTCATGCACCACACTGTGTTGGTCTTTCGCATAGAAAATACGATGAAAGTCAAAGTTTGGGGTTGTAACAAGGCAAATGTGAAAAGGTTGACTGGGGTTTGGATAATTTTGCAAGGAAATATAAATGTTAATGAAAGATAGTGTGTCAGATGTGGAGCTTTGGTCACATTTCTCATGATTGAAATATATATATTTTTTTACTTCAGGCAAGCAGGTGACCAGATATCGATCTGTCTAAATCTGTAAAAAACAACTTTACAAAATGGATAACAATGGGTGCAACAAGATATACTGTGAAGGTTTTAGTCAATTATGTATACAACACTACAAATTAAGCAGAACACAATAAAATATTGAACAGATGCTGAAAGGTATGACACTCACTGGGTATGCCGGAGACCAGTTTGAGGGGTCGTAGTACTCTCACAGCCCTCAGAGTCCTCAGATCCACCGACATGTTCATATGGGCCCCCGCTGCAGCCAGGATCCTGAATATAAAAACCCACACAAGCAAAAGACAGAGACACAGAAAAAGGATTGTCACATGAATGCCACAATTTTCTGCTTCATAAGCTGTGTGCGGCCGCAGCAACAAGAAGGCTCGCACACTCGTACATACACATTTTTGGAGGACAGCTGCAGCGTTTAGATATCATTGGAGATGATGTGAGGTTCTACAGCAAAGCCAAAACCACAAAAAAAAAAACACAATCTTTTTTGAAGTGGGGGCTGGGGGTCTTTTCCTGTGTTGTTGTGCGTGGGAGGCTGACTGTGACAACTGCTATTTAGGAGGAGAACAAAGAATAGCTCCATCATGGGTGGGCAGGATACCCTTAAGCTGGAGATGCCACCATTCTGGACAAATGCATCACACAAGCACAGGTTGTTTATCTGTTGCGCTAAGCAAAAGCCCTTCAAAAGTTACATTTTTACTTTGTTGGTCTTGTTTTGTCTTCCCTGCTCTTCAGATACACCTCTGTGGCCTTTAGCTCTCCGACTGATGGGCAAAGAAAACAGCGTCTGGTGATCTGAGCCCCTGCAACCTCATTAGTCTGCCCTCCTGTCTCCATTTTCTCTAAATTCTCCTACGTTGCTCTTCAACCCCTTAACCTCTCTCGGGTTCTCTCTCCTTCCTTTCAATTTTTAGTCAACCCCTTTCCAATTATACTTTCCCTCTGATTTTTTTCTCTCTGTGTTTCCATTTTCCACTTGAGCTTACTAACAGACTGAAAGATAAAGACGGATAGGCAAAAGACGTATTAAAAAAAAAAAAGGTAGAAGAAAACCAAAGTTTAAGATTCTCAGAACTTAAAACCCAAAAAGTTCAGGATGCACTAATTTGAAATCAGAGGTTGAGGGTTGCTGGATCACAAGGGCCAATGATTTGAATCTTCAAACCGTGTCAATAATCATGAGTATGATTAGTTTTGCGAAATATACTGCAGATTTATTATTGTCTCAGAATCACTCTACACGATATCCACATTGCACAGAACTGCGCACACTGCAATAACTATCAGTGTCATCGCTAGTTATTCAAGCACCATGCATTCAGGTTTTCCATGCTGCAGTAAAAACGTATTTGAAAGTAGAGTGGTGGTAAAGCCATTAAGAAAAGTGTTACGTTTGTCATTAACCCAAATACATTAATATTGTCTCAGTGTGATGGCAAGCCACACAGCGTAAGAGCACACCCTACAACAATTTGCTTTCTCTTTAATTTACTTTGTAGTTAATACTTTAAATATTCCTTAATTATATTTCTTAGTTTATTCCTTTATCACCCTACAATGTTTATATGGAGTGCACACATATTAACACTGCAAGGTCAATTCAGTTTATGCTGTATTAATACTCTTTTTCTTTGTTTGAGTTACATGGGTGTTTGGCTTCCGGATCACTGAAGTGCAGTTGATGCCATCAACTTGATGGCCTTATTGGACTGAACCAAATGCCTCATGCCAAGTGGGGGAGTTTTAGGGGGTGTATTAGGTTTCTTCCATTGCTTGAGTTGGTAGTTATGTGGCAGCCATTTTGTTTTCCCCTATTGTGTGTGTCTATGGTTTAGCTAAACTAGTATTTAAGGGCCCTTGTGTGTTATTTCATTAGGTCAGTTTGGTTTTTGTCTGTTTGTCTGTGTTCAGTATTTTCTATTGACCTCTTTTAATGGCATGCCAGTTTAATTCCTAACTTTGTTAAACATGTTTGTGGTTTTGGGTAAATAAAACCCACTTTTTGAATGCAACACCTGTGTCCTCCACTATGTACTGCTTGGTCCCTCAACACTCAGGGTCATGGATGTTTTAGATCCGTCCCTGCAGGATCAGCCAGCTACATTATCCTCTCAGCTCGAAATCACCAAAATCACCAAAATGCCTCCACCACAATCTGTTCGCAGAGAGGATTCTCATGTTTTTCACGAGTGCAATCCAAACAAGCCTTTTTGCTTGTAGACCTACGCATACAATTCCTTTACATATAAAATACTGCATAATGGGAAATAAACAGACTTTCCAACAGTATAAAAGCTGTCTCCAAGATGCATTCACACAACAAAGAAAAACTAACAAAGAAGACTAAAATGATCATTTTTTAACTTTAAGTTTATTATGGGAACTAAAGTAGGTTACATTTAGAGTCCCTCCTTTTGACATTGGTATAGTTTTTTTCTTGCCACTGTAATGTTTTAGTACAGATTCCCACTTGTTGATTTTGAATTTTGGACTAAATGTTATTCTCAAAACCAAGGAATAATTTTTAATTTTGTCCTGTGTAGAAGATGGTCTTCAGAGGTTAAATGTTAGCACAGTATTAAGGGAGCAATATTAATTTACCATTTCAAACAAGTGAATGTCACCTGGGTAATTGTTGCACAACAAATGGGTATTATTTGGCACAAATTTCCATCCATCCATCCATTTTCCAAACCGCTTAATCCCTCATGGGGTCGCGGGGGTTGCTGGTGCCTATCTCCAGCGTTCACTGGGCGAGAGGCGGGGTTGGCACAAATTTGTTATGCATTTTTCCTCTTATTGAAATACAGGTTTAGGTGATTTGTAAATCATTTAATTCTGTTTTTATTTACATTCGCCACAGTCTCCAAACTACTTTGTTTAAAGGCTTTTAAATGAATCTGAACTGATCAATAGATTCTACAAAATGATTACTGAATAGGATTTAAGTGCACAACAGACGTTAAGTGCTATCCTTATGCACACTAATTTATAGCACAGGGATTGCACATTTGATCATAGCAAAGCACCAAAAAACCAATTACATTTCTATGATAGAGCAGCGGGAATTAGTCCTGTCTATAGCTCGTCATCTGTTTTAATTAGGAGAAAATGGGAAGGAGGGAAGAAAAGAGAAAAGATGAGAAAAAGTTTAAAATAGCACATCATCCTCGATACAAACGCAGAAATAGAAACCTCTTTGTGAGTTTCACACCTGTGATTACACTCTTCCTCATGTTCTTTACATCCAGTCAAACTAGCAGAGAATTATTCAGCTTTTTTCTTTGTTTTCTTGTATAGTTGTTTTTGCTCAAAGCATTGGTTTCTGCTGCCTCATAAGAACTTTGGCACAGAATTATTTACTTTGACCAAATCAAAATCTGAAAAGTTACATTTGTGCATTAGTGCATTTGTGTTCAGCCAACAGGGTTAACTTTTCGTATAACCACCTTTTGGTGTATTTACTGCTGCAAGTGTAAAAAACATGTAAGGATTTCAGAGCAATGTAGGTCACTTCTAAAGACAGCTGCACTGGATTTGTATTTCGGAACATCAGACAATATATGCAAGGAATACATTTTTGGATTTTTATTTGGAAACAATTAAAAAAACAGATTATTTTCCTTCCACTTCACAAATATGCTGTATGTGCTTGTGTTAGTCCAGCACATAGAATCCTAGCAATATACATGAAAGTTGTGGTTGCATCGTAACAAAATATGAAACAGAGTATTGTTATACAATGAGAATTAGATGCAAATGTGTGCTAGTCATTTCAAATATCTTACAGACAATATTTCATGCCATGTTTTTGCCCGTCTAATTGTTTAGCTAAGCCAGAGTTGAGAATCACCGGATGGTAACAGAGGGAGTTCTGATAAAAGCTCTCAATACGAGTTTGCCGTTAAAGTTGTTTGATTGTCAAGATTTAAAAGGAAATTCCCTTGTTTGGGATAAGTAGTTTTACATGCACCCATATGAAATAGAGCAAATAGAACAACAAAAAAAAAGAATTTCTTCTTGAGCTAGAAAACTTTTGCCTGCATTGACTCTGATGCTTTAAGGTAATTTACAGACAAGTAAACATAAAAATGCTTTTATGAGTAGAAACACAGATGTGATAAGGAATTAGAAGACAAAAAAGGTCTGATGTGACAATGTAATTAGCTTTTGGAAATCAATCAGGAGGTAAAGCTTATTAAAGATTTTTAGCTTCAAAGGAAAATTAAACGGGAAACAAATAAAAGCTTAGCCTGATCTCTACAGCAGAAGAGAAACCAGAGCAAAAGACCAAAACACAAATGAAATCAGAAGCTAAATGACAAACTATCCGGGCCTCTGCTCTTCCCTCTTTAAATTGCTGCTTTACATCTTTGTATTACCACTTAGTTTTAAAAGAGCCTGCCAGAATATAAAATACTAATTTGATCATCTTAATGAAAAGAGTTGCGTATTCTCTACATGGGTAGTCATGAATACAGAATAAACACAAGCTGAAACACACTGCAAAGGGCTGGTCTCTCACTCACAGTCTTGGGCAACCATTACTATGGCAGCTATGAAACACTCAGGCCGTCTGGACCTTGGCACCTCCTCCCTATCGGAGACGGGGAAGGTGAAGGTTGCCCACAGAAACTGGCAGATTTTAATATGCCGGGGGAAGCACGACACATGGCTGGTTTGGCACAAATAACCAGTTTGGAGGACCATTTATTTCCTCCCTGTAGTCTTCCCTCTGCTTCATAAAAATATATTTATTTATTATTTTTACTATAGCTTGGTTTGATCATTCAAGCAGAAATATTTATCAATATCAAACTGTATTCTGCTCATGATCAACGTGTTGTCCTGATGTTACAGCCCAGAGAAAAAAAAGTATTACAGATACATATAATAACAAACAGTGTCAAAGTCTAGTATTTGTTTTTAAGGCCATTTTCCCCCTCAACAAGCAATCATATTTTCCTGTCAAAGTGCATTTAAACAACATAGAGCAATACTGAGCTCTGCTTAAGGGAAAGCCATACACAGGAATCGGCTGTCACGCTGAAAAGGCCAGCACAGACACCACCCAGAGGCATCTAAAATGTCACGCAGCAAGGTGGGATAATGTCACTTAACAGGAACCTAATGAGAATGATAACACATATTTTATACATTGTATTGTATTATAGGTGGGCATGAAGACACCAACAGATGAAAAAGGTAATCTAATTAGTCTGAAATGTGGCTCTAGTTTCTGATTTATAAATTTGAAGTTGGCCAATAAAGACCAGCACAACTGCAGTTTTCAGCATCCCTTTGCTTAAGAGGAAAGATCCTCTTTTAGAGCCTCAATTAGCTGTTGCTTTGAATGAGTAAAGATTTTTGTTGAAAATCCATCTTTCATCATCATCACCTTCCTGCTTGTTGCTGGTGGTCAATCCTGTCCACTGTATTTCTGTCTGCAACCAGAGCCAACCCAGTTGGCCTGTCACCAGTACACCTTCAATAAACTATTTAATCATATCACTGTTGTCTCTGTGTTTGCTGCTTCAGTCATGAAAACAAACAAAACAGACACTTTTTTTGCTTTCCCATTATTTTAAGTCTTTTTGTGAAAGAGCAGAATCTCATTTTCTACTGTTATCACAAACCTCTAAGTTAAAAATGAGAGGTAGTTGACATATTCCACTGTGAAATGAAATACTCCTTACAGAAATCATCAGTTGTTCAGCGGATTTATACTTTTACATCTACAGACCCAGATGATTATGCCCGTATTTGATTAACAACCTGAACATAAAATTGAAAAATATTTTAGTATTGTTTTTATTTATTAAGACTGACAATGATACGTCATGATGTACAATGAAGTGCAGTGTGTTTTTGTAAGAAAACCTTTTAAGGAAAAACAATTGTTTTAAAAATATTTTGGAGTTTGTTAGCAATGTTTACTTAAATGGGTCCAAGATATATTTTACTAAGAAGAATCTAATGAGGGAAATTTCTAAAAATAAAAAAATACTTGCTGGTGCTGAATCTTTGCAAATCTGAGTTTATGCATTTATTCTTATTGTGACACTGAACACAGATGCAGAACTAAAGCTAAAACTGTTTTTAGGTTTAGTTCTGCATCTGTGTTCAGATGAACTAATAGTTTCTCATTGTGCTGATGAGATTTAAATGTTCAAGTTAAAAAGAATGATAGCGGTCACTTTACTATACGTTGTAAAATACTGTACAATAGCATGAATGGATTAGAGAAACATGCCCTGAAAAGTTAAAAAGTGTGCAAATAGTAACAATCAAAAATTTAAACGTTAAAGTTAATTGATGTTGAAGTCAAAAGAACAAGTAGCAGTCAGTTTGGAAACATTCCCGGAGAAGTTTAAAGTGTCCTAATAGACATTAGTAAAAAATTTCAGTCTTCAAGTTAAAGATATGTGTGATGGGCCTGGATGTCCACTTCTTGAGAAGCTAAAGGTGTGCAATAGACATTAGCATAGCTGACTTCAGTAGCATTGTATAGCCAAGTTTGTGCACAAAAACAAACATTTTGACTTTGGTTTCATGAGTACACAATATACAGACATTGTACATAAATATATTAGCTTGAATAGAGGAGAACAATCTGAAAAGGGTGGCATGCATTCGTGTTCAGCCCACCAAGCAATGCTTTGTATAGCCCCTCTTTTGCTGTAATTACTTGCTAAAGGTGTTTTGGGGTATCTATCTACCAGCTTTACATGCCAAGAGACTGAAACCTTTGTCTATTCTTCTTTGTAAAAAAGCTTAAGCTCAGTCAGATTTGATGGATGTCATCTATGAACAACATTTTTAAAGGCCTTGTCCCAAATTCTCAATTGGATATATGGTAGGACTTGACCGGGCCATTCTAACCAGCGGATATGATTAGATTTAAACCATTCCATTATAACTCTGAATGCTACATGGATTAACATGTGTAAACTTAATGAACACACAGGCCAAACATACATTATCTGGTGCTACTTTTATATGTAAAAAAAATCAGCCAGCTAAACCATACAGAAGCATGTAAAATAGTCAGAGAATGGACCCTGTGGGGGTGAGTATACTGGTCACTTAAACTGATCATATATTCAACATGCCTGACAGTTTCTTTACAAGTTAATAAAGTCACTTTAGTTCACAGGGAGCTGTCAAACAGATGATGCCCTGCTTTGAGGTGTCAGTTGTGATAAGTGAGTACCAATGATAAACCCTGCACAGGCGACAGCTTCACACCGCCTGACAAATCTGTTGAGACAGCCGTCAGAGCCCAACGCTGACAACATTGTGACTTATGTTCCATGTCATCGTCAATCCACACAACAACATTTATTAATAGGAGCACACCTGATCATTTCAATAAATTTACCTTCAAATCTTTTATTATTAACGCTGGAATATCTCAAAACAAAAGTAAGAAGCAATTTTTAAAACAAACAGTATGAAAAAAAAAACTGGAAATTGTGCTCAAGTCAAAATATATTTGTTTAAAGTCTTCACGTAGGTAACAACTGGTCAAATCAAACAAATGGCCTGCAAACAATGTTTGGTGAACAAGTGTTGACATTAAATTTCATTTCATTTATTTAACCTTTATTCATAAAGGTTGTTTCATTAAAATTGCCGATCTCAATTACACGATAAGAATGTTTTGATAGGACAAGAAACAACAACAAAAACTTTTTTTTACAAACACAATAACAATACAATAATTACAACATTTGACTGAGATTAAAGAAGTTAATAAAAATACAGCCTAAAAGAAAGTTTTGTAAGAAGATTTCTCCATTTTTCCTCAAACAAAATTGTCCCAGAGGAGTCAACGTGGATACTCTTAGATCTTGCTGTAAAGTTGTCCAAGTGGACAGAGTGCTGAAAGAGATAAAGTCCCGAGAATAAAGTCTTTGGTTGGACTACGTGTGGAGGATAAATAATAGTTCAAGGATAGCTTTAAAGATGAAAATGTACCAATGCATGAGTCTACAGACTGATAATGTTGGCCAGTTGGCCCTAGAGTATAAAGTAGCGGAATAAGTGACATATTTACACCGTTATGACCAGTAATGCTCCATCATAGACAGCATCCAACAAATTCAAAGAAGTAGCAGATGCCTTCATATTAACAACTTCACAGCAATCCACCAGAGACAGGGAGGTCAATAATACAAGATGCTTCCTTGCACTGAGAGAAAAGCCCTAGTTTGAGCTTACAACTTCTTTACAACATGTTCAATATGTGACCTAAATTAAACATTATTGTCAGTTTCTATGCCAGGGTACTTGTAACTCTCAACAACCTCTGTTGGTGAACCTGTCTAGTATTTTTATTTAGGGGAGAGTTTTTTTTAATCTTTCTTTTTGCTAGCCAACAACATGATCTCTGTCTTATCAGCATTTAACATTAGTCTGAGATGAAGCAGGTCAAAATGAACATCATTGGGTTTTAAAGAAATACTCTTAGCTTTAGACCTCTCACAAAAATGTTAAGTAATTTGGACAGTTTGACTTTCAGCCTTGCTCCAGCTGTTAGAGCAGCAAAGCTGTTATCACATTATGTTATTTAGATGCTTTGCTCCAGAAAAAGTAGACCCACAAAGAACCTACTTTAAAACACCGGGGTGTGAAAATTGCAGCATGAAAGCAAAGAGATCATGGAAGCTCAAAAAGTGTCTCCTTTATGGTGTCCCATGGAGTGCTTTTCATGTTGCATTATTGTTTTTACTCCAATAATGATAATAAAAAATCAACCCAAAACAATGCAGTAAAGGGACACTCATCATAGAATGGTATGTGATGGTACCATGGTCATATGGTGCCATGTTGCTTTTCTTCAGTAAACAATCTCTTATTGAAGACCATACAAGCAAAGGAATGTGTTAATAGACTCCAGGAAACATTGCATAAACCTGCAACCCCTTTATATAAATGGACAGTGTGTGGGGAGAGTAGAGTCATTTAAATTCATCAAGATTTACATCAGCAACAATTTCCCCTTGTCTATAAAAACTTCAGCAGCGAAAAAGGCTCGGCATTGCCTGCATTTTCTGAGCATCCCCAGAAGGAACAACGTGTGTGATGAGCTGCTGGTGTCCTTTTTCAGAGCCACCATTGAGAGCAGTCTAACGTGCCACATTACTGTTCTGCTGTTGACAAAAAAAAAAAAAAAAAAAAAAAAAAAAAACTCTCCAGAGACTCACAAAGAGTGCTGAAAAAAAAATCACTGGATGTTCCCTCCCCTCCCTTACAGACAGTGACAACTGTTAGATCCTCTCCAGAGCCAAGAACATCTGAAAGGACTGTTCCCACCTCGCTCACCATCTGTTTGAACTGTTACCCTCTGGCAGACGTTTCAGATCTGTCAAATCAGACCTTTCTCACTGCAGTAAGGCTCCTTAACATTAAAATGACCTGTCACTTATCATGTAACTTGAATGACCACATTTTAATTGTTCAATTAGCTTTACTTATTTTACTTATTTAAGAACTATGGGATTGTTCCCTTAAAGTATATTTCCCTTTACAGTCCTACAGAGAGGGAATTTGTCCCCACATTCAACCAATCCCCTAGGCTGCAATGCACTGCCACAGTGAGCCATCTGTGGTCAAGGGTCTTGCTCAGGAACCCAGAGTGACATTCTGAGTTTTGATCTGCCAACCTCCAAGGCTGCCTTACCACTAGGCCACCACTCCCACACCCTTGTCCTTCTTGATCACATTTGGTACTCATTTGATATTCGTTTTGGTATCGTAGCTTTAAATAATTACAACTTGTACGAAGTACTCCTAATTTAATTGTAGTGTTTTAGTGTATACTGACAATAAAGTCACTGAATCATTCATTTATGTATTTTTCTTTGCTGTTTTATTGTTTCAGCAAACATTCCGGTGTACATATATGAAGGGATTGGTCATTTCTGTTTGCCTTGTTTTCATTAAGCTGTGCCACGACTAGATGTCCTTAGATGATCAAGTTGGGCTGCGAAAGAATGAAAACCCTGTTTTTGCATTTTAATGAGGATCCGTAAAGAAATGCCTGATAATAACAAAACCACTACAAAAGGCTTTATCAGCCACTTGATAATTTTTCAGCATGATAACAAATAGAACGTGATGAAATGTTAAAGCACTGCTGTCATCATGATATGTTGGACTTTGGGTTTATTTTGTTATCCAGATAAGTATAGTCTTGTATTTGGATTGGGGATAGTTTTGTTTTCATTTTCTGTCCCGGTATACTTGTTATTAATTTTGAACCTTGTTTCAATAAGTTTGATTTTCATGAAGTATCTTTATTTTTGCTTTTACCTCTACTTCCTATCTTGCCTGCATTTGGGTTCAAGAATCACCATTCGGACACCTTACAGGAAATAATCTTGCACACGGCCAACCGTGTGCAAGATTACTTTAAAAAACTAATTAGTTATATTAGTAAAATATAAAACAGTTTGATGTGAGTACTTCTTCCTGCCGAGCAATTGATAATGTTACACCACATACATGGTTGTAAAAATTTAGCTTTGCGCGTACCTGTCCACATAGAGCTCGCACAGACTCGAGGCAGACTCGGATATATGTGGGTGTCTTAATACGAAACAAGACACCAATCTGTTTTCTGTTTCTTTAATTAAACCATCACTATTTAATACGTAGAGGCCAAGAAAAGTGAGTAACATCATTTAAAAATAAGACATTCTTTTTGATTTATATGCTCTGAAGATATTTGAGTCAAGCAACAATTATGTTAAAACAAAGCTCAAATGTCCCAGTTTATGGTTGTGTGTGTGTGTGTGTGTGTGTGTGTGTGTGTGTGTGTGTGTGTGTGTGTGTGTGTGTGTGTGTGTGTGTGCATGCAGCTTATTGTCTTGACTGAATAAGGAATTGTGTTGAGGAACTCCTACAGCGCTGCTCTGGTCGGTTCTGTTGATATAGGCTTCTCTGCCTCCCACAGTGTACTCTGTCCTTTTTCAACTCCCCCTGCTCCATCGTTTATTTTATCCTGCTCTCTGTTGGTGCACACATCTACATTGATATTCAGGGTGTTGTGTAAAATGAAACCATGTTGTTCAATAAAACAACAGGCTGACATATAGGCATGTCTCTTATAAACTGGTTATCAGCTGACTATCAGAACCAGCAGTTGATTTGTCGTTAGCTCATGATGACAATTGTGAAAGCAATAAACTCTTTACTCTAACCAATTATATTTGCTAATGCAAACAACTGTTAGTATGACTGGACTTTTGAGCTATTTTTTTTTACTTTGTTCTGAGCATCAATAAATGTTCCAATATTTAAAAATATGTTTGACTGCAAGTATTGTGTGCTTTAGCAGTGCTGGTGTATTAAACATCAAAATCAGAAACAAATAAACTTTACAGGTGAAACACCAAGAACAACAAAACTGAACTGATAACACATAATAATAAATATGAAGTCAAAAATCTCAAATTGATCAACATGGTGGTGTACGGAGGCCTCAGTCCTCAATGTGGACAACCTGTGGACCTTTGTCGCATGTCTTCTCCCTCTTTTTCAACCCTGTTTACTGTCACTCCACTTAAAAAAGGCCACTAGTGTCACCAAAAAAAAAAAAAAAAGAACGAAATATCAACTTGTCATTCAACACAAATGTGATACCTTACAGTTTTCCCAATTAAGGCAGACAGGTTTTTTTTCCACAATTGTTACCTTGAAGCATGATAATAATATGAAGCCATTTACTTGAGGGTTTTCAACATTTTCTGCCAAATTTAAGTTTTGATTAAAGTTTCCAAGTTTTTACGCTTGCTTGAAGTGGTCTTTGAGTTTTAAAAAAAAAAGAGTTAATGAGCTATATGGGAGATGGAAACACGTTTGCCGTAGCAAATATTTACCTCATGACTGTTTCTGCTTCCCCAATATTTCCATAACACTCAAAAACATGGCATGTGACATCGGCAATACTAGTGGGCATAACAGAACAATTACAACTTGCCCGATAGCAACGCTCATCCATTCACTTTCTTTACCTGTTTATCCGTGCTTTTTTTCCAGTGGTCACTGGGTGAAAGGCAGGGTATTAATCGTAGGTACTAATCATGGGGCAACACAGAAACATACAGGACAAACAACCATGCACGCACAAACACTCATACCTAACGGCTATTAGAGAAATTATTGTTGGACTGTGGGAGGAAGCCAGAGTACCTGGGAGAAACAACACATGCAAGGGGAGACCAGGAAGGAGAACCCCAGGTCGAAACTCGGGTTCGAACCCAAAACTTGGCTGCCAGGAAACACTGCTACCAACTACTGATGAGCTGCTATCTGTGAAACCCCTGATGGCAACACATTCCTTACAACCTCTCTCTATTTATCTTAGTTGTGCAGTCCATGCTAGTTCACCTCTACTTTCTGTTTATTACAGCCATGCATAATGACAACTCCTAATGAAATGAAGCTTAGTTAATCCTGGTTAATTCACTCCAAACCAGTAGATGGAATTTCATTATGATTTCCCTCTTTGAGACATTTTAAATGTTCGCTCGAAATTCGCATGACAATTAGACAGATGTGTAACAACTGAACTTGACTTTAAAGAGCAGAACACTGGAACTACATGCAGTCTTCAGCGCACACTTTGCTGTGCAACTACTTTTTCATATAGTATACACTCCAAAAGATACACAGACATTTTCCTTTTAGCAGATTGAAAGGAAGTGAGATTTGGGCTTTAATGGTGTAATTCTGTTAATCAAGTGCATTAATTATTTCTTTAAAGTGAGTTTTGATGGAATAGTGTAAATAATACAACTGCTAAACTCTTTCTTGGCACTGTTTGGTGCCACTCCCATGAAGAATCCCCCATGAATACAAATGTCTGTGGTGTCTATCTCCATCAGTCAATGGGAAAAGTGAGAGGTGGTGCGTAGATCCTGAAAGGATCACCACACCATCACAGGTCCACACAGCTACAAACAAAGACCATCCTGCGACTTATAGTCAGAAAAACATTCAGTATATGGCAAACTCAAAAGACCGTCCTGATGCAGAAATACAGTGTTAACAACACCAACAAGGAGACATTGCTGAAATCCAATTGAGACAATCGCACATTTAGTCTTCAAGCTCACTCAATTTAAAATATGATAAAACGATCCTGGTTTAAATTGGAAGCTGCTGGAAATAAACAGGTTCTTATCAACCCTGTTCGAAGCATTTTACAGTAAAAAAAAGACTGGAGAATATTGGGATGTGCAAGTTTTGAGACGTTTAGAGAAGGTATTAGGAAAATGTTTCTTTTCACTATTATTTCACTATTGTTGTTGGCTCTACACCCCCCAAACATGATAATATATGATAAAAACTCTTTGTGGAGGTATTAATCATTAATATAATAATGATGTAATCTAATTACCCTTAAGAAACTGGCCTATTTACTGATCAATAATTCAATGTAAACAAAGTATTGGCCACAATCAGTCACAGACACTTCATTAGAAATTACGATGTCAAACATTATGTCAAAGTTGCTATAGGAACTGTAATGTTCTGTTGTGTTTCTGGTTATTTTTTCAGTTTAGGATTATTTCTGTTTCTTGTTTTGGATTTATGTTTAGCCTGTTTTGTTATCTGGCCTTTGTTGTTAGTTTTTATTTCAGCCCGTGTCTGTTTAGTCTTATTTCTTACCTTAGGTTTTTGTTTATCAGTCTTATGCTCCCTTTATCACCTCCACCTGTTTTTGTTAATTAGTCCCGCCCTGCTCTCCTGTTCTGTTGCCTATTTAAGCCCGCCTTCGTTTTCGATTAGTTGCCGGAATATCTCCTCTTGTCCCTGTCCGCTACCTCCTGGTAAGAGCCTTGCAGCCTCTGTTTAAATTCTCTGTCTGTTGCCCTGCATGATCTGTCCTGTTTTTGAGTTTGTCCCAGCCTTTGCCTTTTTGTCAACCTGGAGGATCCATCATCTCTGTCAATAAAGACCTTTTTTAGCATCAGCTCCGTGTTTGGCTAAACTTTGGATTCACCACAAGCAAATCATTACAAGGAACAAGGTCTTCACTCATCTATGGTGTGGAGTGTATAGACACCTGCTTCGACTCTATCTCTGTCTCTAAACTTTGTTATTTCAGTGAGCTGCACCTGACAAGAATCAACAATGAGTTCAGCTTTGAGACGATTGTGTTGCCCCTGAATTTTGTTAAACACATCTTTCACTGCAGTCAGTTGAGTTGTGAAAAAAAACACATTTTTTTCAGATTGAATACAAATGAACTTCATGTATTAATTCAGTTTCCACAAAGGCACTGTTTGCCCCAAACTGGATTTGCAAAGACAAATTGAAATCTCATAATTGAGAAACATCCATGACCTTCTCTCAATGCTGGTTACTTTTGCTAGTAAAAGTAATTTCATTTAACAAGAGTCTGAGCAAGCAGTAGAACTACTTTGATCTCAGTGTATCATCTTTTCTAATCAGACTGCATATTAGGCCCTCTAAACACTGGCTACAAGTGGGGGTGGGGGGGAGGAGTAGGAGGAGGAGACGGAGGGGGTTCAGGGACAGCAGATGAGCTGATTTTCATCAGTATGATAATTTTTGGTACTAGATTTGAAATCACAGTTAAAATACAAATACATTTGAACAGGCACTTTACTTATGGTCATTATATACGGGGACTTTCAAAAGTATTCATTCCCCTAAAACGTAGTAGCACCCCTAAAACAAAGTATTCCAAAATCATGAAGTAGAAAGAGTATAATACATTATACTTAAATACTTAAAATTAAATAAAAATCCTTGTGAACGACTGACCCCCAAGCATCTTGGATTTTGTTCCTTCCCTGCAGCCTCTGTCAAAGGTAAACAAACTGACCCACATTTACAAGAGGACAATCTACTTTGCATTTCTCAAGTGCAAGTCTCTCCGCCGACTTCTGTGCCGTGTGCTCTTTCGCACAAAAATGAGCTTCACAAAGTCAACCAGTCACTTTTCGTTTCTGGCACCTGGTCTGTACATAACAAAGCATCGATGAGTCTTGGATGTACCCCAAAAAGTAGATAGTATGGAGAGTAACCAGTGGAAGCACATGTGGTTACATTGTAAGCGTAAACTAACTCAGGTAAGCGCTCAGGCCAAATGCCATTTCTTTTCTGGTGGCAGAGTGAGTAGGTTGTGGAGACCCAATCTTTCACACTGTGCATTCCTCTGGGGATGATGAGAGGTAGTGGGAGATTTCTTCTCAAAGTTTATGCCCTGGTCAGAATGCAGCCTCTTTGGCACGCTCCATATCTCAAACCATTCTCGTAGAAGGATTTTTGCAGTAGTCTCGGCCTCCTGATCATGAGTGGGAAATGCTTGGGTGAACTTGGTAAACACATCTATTACCACAAGAACATTCTCTGGTCCATCCAAGGCAGGCTCCAAGATGGTGAAGTCTACAGCAACAATGTCTAGTGGCCGTGTAACAAAAATGACTTTACAGCAGCGTGAATCGTAGGCTTGGGTATTTTACTCAGTACACACCTTTTGCACTTTTTAACCCATTCCTCGACATACTCATACACCCCAACCCAGAAACACCTTTGTTTGAGAAGACTCTGTGTCCTGCTATTTTTAGCTCTTGTTTATTTAGGAGAGGGAGGGGAAGGAATGGTTACCGATGTGCCTGCCGGGTGGGATCAGATCATTTCACTACATCAGTGGACAGTTGCCTTTACCTGTCAGTTCTGAGACCGTGTTTATAGAGACCACCGCAGGTGTTTATGCTCATTTTATTTGTTGCCTTATGGTTTATGCACTTTAATAATTACATTCCAAATTTTATTTAATACTGTTTCACACTTGTGGAGCAGTGTAGGAATAAAGACCCCAAAACATATTTTGTGTCTGCTTTAACCAGTTCACATTTTGGTACCAGGAGTGGAGTTCCATATTTGCAGTTGCAAAGAAATAAAAAAGGAAAGGAAATTATTATTTGTTTAAGTGCATACACAATTGTGGTGGCAAAGTTTTCCTCCGGGCTGTAGAGGATCCATGGAGGAGAGATCTGCTTGGTGAGGTTCCTGCGAGTGCTGGACCCAAGGTCTACTGTTCGGACAACACCAGGATACAGAGAGACACCATCCTGTTGTGCACAACTTCAGAGCATCTAGATTCAAATGTTTTATACCACTCAAGCTAAGTCTGCACAGAAACATTTCTTCATGTCAGAGAGTGAACTTCATGTGAACTTCCAAATTATTTCCCGCACATTAAATAATCAAGGCAGCGTGTGCAGTCACACACCTACATGCAATTTTATACATCTGATGTGTTTTTTTGTGCCGCAAGTTTCACAATTTCTCCCCACCAACAACTTTTTGTATGAAAACTGTACACTCTTCTATGCATGAGGCCCCTGGATTTCTACTGAGAATAGGATACACACAGGCGGACTCGTTTTACTCATTGGGTTACTTTTAAAGTCCATTACTCGACTTTATTTATTGGTATAAGAGAAAAGCAGTCTTACACTTTTGGGAGGTATTTGTAAAAAAAAAAAAACATGTATAATTTTCTTTCCACTTCACATTGTGCAGTACTTTTGCTGGATTATGACATAAAATCCTTGTAAATTACACTAATGTTTGTGCTTTTCAGTATATAGTATTGCAATGCACAGTCCACTATAACGTTGCTTAACTTGTAACAAAGAGCAATGACAGAAAATAACTGTTCTTTAACTATTCTTCCATTTGTTGGATTTGGATGAACAGCACTCAAGCTGCATGCACATTTCCCTCCGGCGGAACATCACAAAAAGAAAAAAAATTCTCATGATCCAAACTAATCATAGAGACGTTAACCAGAGAAACAGGAAAACTGGAGCCCATGATAGCCTGACTTGGGGCTTGGGTCCTCATTCACCACAGTAGAGCTCAGAGGGACACATCCACCTCTGCCATGTCTGATCTCATCAATCCATCAGACAGCAAATGGAAAAAAAAGAGTGGTGAAGACATGCCTGTCTGAATGTCTGTGTACTTGTAGGGTTTCTGCAGGTGTCACCAACTCAAATTCAAGACTTTTTAAAAGGAGCTATAAGTATTACTGACACCTTGTGGGTCAAATTGGTACAATAGCTTGCCAATCACAACAATCTAATGTGCCGTTTTTAAACAGTGTTGATGTTATAAATTTTCACTTACGCAGGATAGGTATATCATGTTGTATTCTGTTCTATTTTTGGTCTGCTTCTCTCACTGGCTTCCATGTTAGCAGGCTGCTGCTCTTTTGCCAAGGTAAAATACCAAATGCTCCGTGACGGGAAAGATAATCACGTTTGCTAAAATACATCATTTACTTACTTTAACGAGCTTGATTAAGTCGCTGGCTGCTGCCTATCCAGTGAGCTTAGACTACAGGTATCTGGACTGTACATGTCCCCCTGGCCAAAATCGTACATGTCAGCCCAGCTGTTTGCGAGGCTTTAGAAATTAGTTATCTCCTGATAAAGTTCCTAGTCTAAAGTGGGTTATGTGAGCAGTTTTATCTAAAATGACCTGACAGTGTCGGAATCGGGACACATAGTTTGAAGCCATTAGTGATATATCAGTGGTAGCGTTGAATGGGTTTAAGAACTTTAAGACCTATTAAAAATAATTCAAAACTTGAACATGATAATTCTATGAATATAAGACTTTTTAGGGGCTTGAAATTTTCAAATGTAAGACTTTTTAAGAGCCCACAGAAACCCTGTTGTCCTTACAACTGAGTGAGAACATTTTTGAACTTTAGTCCTCACTTTTTTTGTTTAGGTTCAGGACTAGGGTGTCAGTGAGGTTCAGGTTAGACATCAGGGTTAAGTACAGACTCGTGAAGGTTAAGTGTAGGGTTAGGGTCACCGTCAGGCCATAGAAAGGGTTGAAAATGATAGTAAGTCAAGGCACCATTTATTATTTCAGTCAGATCCTGACAACCTATCTGACGATGTGCTAAACAGCATCACTGGAGGGAAAATAGTGTAAGTGATGAAAATATGCAACTTTGATACCAGGATCTGATTAATATACCTCTATCTTTACTTATTTAGCACTAAATCTTACAGTATTGTGCTTTGTGTTTATTGTGCTGTTTGAGTTGCCTAGTTCAATAATCATTATTTATTTTCAAGAGTTGTTGACTTTTGGCCTGTTTATAATCACAACATATTTTGGTCATCTGTCAGTCCTAAAAATACATTTGGTTTAATGTAAACATGGAAAGACAATATAGAACCATAGAAGCAGTGAAAAGATAGACAAGTATTTAAAAAAAAACTATAATAATTTGATTACTGCAAGAGAAGCTGAAAGAAAAACTCCATTATGGTTCTATATAATTTTATTATGTCCTGCTGACTGGTGCTGCACATGCTATATTGATAGAAGCTCTTTGGTGTTGGCTTTGTTTCCGGTCTGCAATGTCAAAATGAAAGTACAGAAAAAAGAGTGATGACAGCAACTTCTAACTCATCGGAAAGCAGAAGTGTGGTAGCTTAGATTAATACTAAAGGCGTAAAAGGTTTCAGACGAGTGAAGCCTTTTTGTCTCTGCTTCTTAGCAGGACATGAATCCAAGTTGAAAAATCTATTAGAATCACATCATATTAGAAAAAACCTAACCGCTGATCTAATTTATACTGAATGATTAAAAGAGCAAATAGCATAAGCAGACAACGTATTGAATCTTAAACACACAGCTGTTGATAAGAGGACATTCAGAGAAAAATACATCAAGAAGACCAATGAGGATACTGGATAGGATAGGTGTAACGTTGCGGAGGAGTTTAAAGTAGGATCGTGGCTTGAAGTCTTTTTTTTGTTTTAAAAATGTTTAGTTTTACATGTCAAGTTTTTGATTGTATTGAAGTGTTGTTTTACTGTTTTAAATTTGTTTATTTTTTTTACTAGTTTTAGAGCTTCACTTCTCAATCCCAATCAGGAACTGAGGCTACGAATTAGCCTTTAGCTAGAGACGCAGTAGACAGAATAACAGCTTCTTTTAAATGTAGCATCGTATAATGTGTGGTCCCTGCTTCAAAAAAGAAAAGAAGAAAGTGAGATAATCTCTTTGTAGTGCGTTCCACAAATCTGGCCTTTATGAAAGAGTGGCAAGAAGAAAACTGTTGGAATAATACCTCAGGAATTCATGTTGAGGACACACCAAACAAGTGGAAGAAGGTGCTCCAGTACGATGAGACCAATCCTTTAGCCTAAATCTAATACTGCACATCCTCCAGTCAATTTTGGGGATGCTTTTCTTCTGAAGAGACAGGAATGACCTAAAGATATAACTCTATTCTAAACCTAACCTATTCGTTCTGCTACTAAACTCCAAAAAATAAAATCATAAATCAATCATTAAACAAAAAAACACACAAATAGATCTACATACAGAAAAATATTAATAATAACAGATGACGCATAAACATATCAAACATGTCTGTAAAAGAAATGCTGACAATGCTGATGTACGACACCAGAGGACTTCCAGTCTTCCCAATTTATAATGTTCATAACCAGAGTAAGAGAGCAGAAAGACCAGTCTTGGGTTCCTTAATCTCATCAACTCCCTTTGCCCCCAACTTTCCCTGAGTGTCTGGCACTTTATGGTGACACAAAGCCTTAGTGGGGCGTTGCCCTGTGTTTACTGCTGCCAG
>NC_046369.1:20789999-20874326 GCF_011125445.2 Fundulus heteroclitus | reverse complement strand
TCAAAACAAAAGTCAGAAGCAATTTTTAAAACAAACAGTATGAAAAAAAAAACTGGAAATTGTGCTCAAGTCAAAATATATTTGTTTAAAGTCTTCACGTAGGTAACAACTGGTCAAATCAAACAAAATGGCCTGCAAACAATGTTTGGTGAACAAGTGTTGACATTAAATTTCATTTAATTTACTTAACCTTTATTCATAAAGGTTGTCTCATTAAAATTGGCGATCTCAATTACATGATAAGCATGTTTTGATAGGACAATAAACAACAACAAAAACTTTTTTACAAACACAATAACAATAAAATAATTACAACATTTGACTGAGATTAAAGAAGTCAATAAAAATACAGCCTAAAAGAAAGTTTTGTAGGAAGATTTCTCCATTTTTCCTCAAACAAAATTGTCCCAGAGGAGTCAACGTGGATACTCTTAGATCTTGCAGTAAAGTTGTCCAAGTGGACAGAGTGCTGAAAGAGATAAAGTCCTGAGAATAAAGTCTTTGGGTGGACTACATCTGGAGGATAAATAATAGTTCAAGGATAGCTTTAAAGATGAAAATGTACCAATTCATGAGTCTACAGACTGATAATGTTGGCCAGTTGGCCCTAGAGTATAAAGTAGCAGAATAAGTGAGATATTTACACCGTTATGACCCGTAATGCTCCATCATAGACAGCATCCAACAAATTCAAAGAAGTAGCAGATGCCTTCATATTAACAACTTCACAGCAATCCACCAGAGACAGGGAGGTCAATAATACAAGATGCTTCCTTGCACTGAGAGAAAAGCCCTAGTTTGAGCTTCAACTTCTTTACAACATGTTCAATATGTGACCTAAATTAAACATTATTGTCAGTTTCTATGCCAGGGTACTTGTAACTCTCAACAACCTCTGTTGGTGAACCTGTCTAGTATTTTTATTTAGGGGAGAGTTTTTTTTAATCTTTCTTTTTGCTAGCCAACAACATGATCTCTGTCTTATCAGCATTTAACATTAGTCTGAGATGAAGCAGGTCAAAATGAACATCATTGGGTTTTAAAGAAATACTCTTAGCTTTAGACCTCTCACAAAAATGTTAAGTAATTTGGACAGTTTGACTTTCAGCCTTGCTCCAGCTGTTAGAGCAGCAAAGCTGTTATCACATTATGCTATTTAGATGCTTTGCTCCAGAAAAAGTAGACCCACAAAGAACCTACTTTAAAACACCGGGGTGTGAAAATTGCAGCATGAAAGCAAAGAGATCATGGAAGCTCAAAAAGTGTCTCCTTTATGGTGTCCCATGGAGTGCTTTTCATGTTGCATTATTGTTTTTACTCCAATAATGATAATAAAAAATCAACCCAAAACAATGCAGTAAAGGGACACTCATCATAGAATGGTATGTGATGGTACCATGGTCATATGGTGCCATGTTGCTTTTCTTCAGTAAACAATCTCTTATTGAAGACCATACAAGCAAAGGAATGTGTTAATAGACTCCAGGAAACATTGCATAAACCTGCAACCCCTTTATATAAATGGACAGTGTGTGGGGAGAGTAGAGTCATTTAAATTCATCAAGATTTACATCAGCAACAATTTCCCCTTGTCTATAAAAACTTCAGCAGCGAAAAAGGCTCGGCATTGCCTGCATTTTCTGAGCATCCCCAGAAGGAACAACGTGTGTGATGAGCTGCTGGTGTCCTTTTTCAGAGCCACCATTGAGAGCAGTCTAACGTGCCACATTACTGTTCTGCTGTTGACAAAAAAAAAAAAAAAAAAAAAAAAAAAACTCTCCAGAGACTCACAAAGAGTGCTGAAAAAAAAATCACTGGATGTTCCCTCCCCTCCCTTACAGACAGTGACAACTGTTAGATCCTCTCCAGAGCCAAGAACATCTGAAAGGACTGTTCCCACCTCGCTCACCATCTGTTTGAACTGTTACCCTCTGGCAGACGTTTCAGATCTGTCAAATCAGACCTTTCTCACTGCAGTAAGGCTCCTTAACATTAAAATGACCTGTCACTTATCATGTAACTTGAATGACCACATTTTAATTGTTCTACTTAGCTTTACTTATTTTACTTATTTAAGAACTATGGGATTGTTCCCTTAAAGTATATTTCCCTTTACAGTCCTACAGAGAGGGAATTTGTCCCCACATTCAACCAATCCCCTAGGCTGCAATGCACTGCCACAGTGAGCCATCTGTGGTCAAGGGTCTTGCTCAGGAACCCAGAGTGACATTCTGAGTTTTGATCTGCCAACCTCCAAGGCTGCCTTACCACTAGGCCACCACTCCCACACCCTTGTCCTTCTTGATCACATTTGGTACTCATTTGATATTCGTTTTGGTATCGTAGCTTTAAATAATTACAACTTGTACGAAGTACTCCTAATTTAATTGTAGTGTTTTAGTGTATACTGACAATAAAGTCACTGAATCATTCATTTATGTATTTTTCTTTGCTGTTTTATTGTTTCAGCAAACATTCCGGTGTACATATATGAAGGGATTGGTCATTTCTGTTTGCCTTGTTTTCATTAAGCTGTGCCACGACTAGATGTCCTTAGATGATCAAGTTGGGCTGCGAAAGAATGAAAACCCTGTTTTTGCATTTTAATGAGGATCCGTAAAGAAATGCCTGATAATAACAAAACCACTACAAAAGGCTTTATCAGCCACTTGATAATTTTTCAGCATGATAACAAATAGAACGTGATGAAATGTTAAAGCACTGCTGTCATCATGATATGTTGGACTTTGGGTTTATTTTGTTATCCAGATAAGTATAGTCTTGTATTTGGATTGGGGATAGTTTTGTTTTCATTTTCTGTCCCGGTATACTTGTTATTAATTTTGAACCTTGTTTCAATAAGTTTGATTTTCATGAAGTATCTTTATTTTTGCTTTTACCTCTACTTCCTATCTTGCCTGCATTTGGGTTCAAGAATCACCATTCGGACACCTTACAGGAAATAATCTTGCACACGGCCAACCGTGTGCAAGATTACTTTAAAAAACTAATTAGTTATATTAGTAAAATATAAAACAGTTTGATGTGAGTACTTCTTCCTGCCGAGCAATTGATAATGTTACACCACATACATGGTTGTAAAAATTTAGCTTTGCGCGTACCTGTCCACATAGAGCTCGCACAGACTCGAGGCAGACTCGGATATATGTGGGTGTCTTAATACGAAACAAGACACCAATCTGTTTTCTGTTTCTTTAATTAAACCATCACTATTTAATACGTAGAGGCCAAGAAAAGTGAGTAACATCATTTAAAAATAAGACATTCTTTTTGATTTATATGCTCTGAAGATATTTGAGTCAAGCAACAATTATGTTAAAACAAAGCTCAAATGTCCCAGTTTATGGTTGTGTGTGTGTGTGTGTGTGTGTGTGTGTGTGTGTGTGTGTGTGTGTGTGTGTGTGTGTGTGTGTGTGTGTGCATGCAGCTTATTGTCTTGACTGAATAAGGAATTGTGTTGAGGAACTCCTACAGCGCTGCTCTGGTCGGTTCTGTTGATATAGGCTTCTCTGCCTCCCACAGTGTACTCTGTCCTTTTTCAACTCCCCCTGCTCCATCGTTTATTTTATCCTGCTCTCTGTTGGTGCACACATCTACATTGATATTCAGGGTGTTGTGTAAAATGAAACCATGTTGTTCAATAAAACAACAGGCTGACATATAGGCATGTCTCTTATAAACTGGTTATCAGCTGACTATCAGAACCAGCAGTTGATTTGTCGTTAGCTCATGATGACAATTGTGAAAGCAATAAACTCTTTACTCTAACCAATTATATTTGCTAATGCAAACAACTGTTAGTATGACTGGACTTTTGAGCTATTTTTTTTTACTTTGTTCTGAGCATCAATAAATGTTCCAATATTTAAAAATATGTTTGACTGCAAGTATTGTGTGCTTTAGCAGTGCTGGTGTATTAAACATCAAAATCAGAAACAAATAAACTTTACAGGTGAAACACCAAGAACAACAAAACTGAACTGATAACACATAATAATAAATATGAAGTCAAAAATCTCAAATTGATCAACATGGTGGTGTACGGAGGCCTCAGTCCTCAATGTGGACAACCTGTGGACCTTTGTCGCATGTCTTCTCCCTCTTTTTCAACCCTGTTTACTGTCACTCCACTTAAAAAAGGCCACTAGTGTCACCAAAAAAAAAAAAAAAAGAACGAAATATCAACTTGTCATTCAACACAAATGTGATACCTTACAGTTTTCCCAATTAAGGCAGACAGGTTTTTTTTCCACAATTGTTACCTTGAAGCATGATAATAATATGAAGCCATTTACTTGAGGGTTTTCAACATTTTCTGCCAAATTTAAGTTTTGATTAAAGTTTCCAAGTTTTTACGCTTGCTTGAAGTGGTCTTTGAGTTTTAAAAAAAAAAGAGTTAATGAGCTATATGGGAGATGGAAACACGTTTGCCGTAGCAAATATTTACCTCATGACTGTTTCTGCTTCCCCAATATTTCCATAACACTCAAAAACATGGCATGTGACATCGGCAATACTAGTGGGCATAACAGAACAATTACAACTTGCCCGATAGCAACGCTCATCCATTCACTTTCTTTACCTGTTTATCCGTGCTTTTTTTCCAGTGGTCACTGGGTGAAAGGCAGGGTATTAATCGTAGGTACTAATCATGGGGCAACACAGAAACATACAGGACAAACAACCATGCACGCACAAACACTCATACCTAACGGCTATTAGAGAAATTATTGTTGGACTGTGGGAGGAAGCCAGAGTACCTGGGAGAAACAACACATGCAAGGGGAGACCAGGAAGGAGAACCCCAGGTCGAAACTCGGGTTCGAACCCAAAACTTGGCTGCCAGGAAACACTGCTACCAACTACTGATGAGCTGCTATCTGTGAAACCCCTGATGGCAACACATTCCTTACAACCTCTCTCTATTTATCTTAGTTGTGCAGTCCATGCTAGTTCACCTCTACTTTCTGTTTATTACAGCCATGCATAATGACAACTCCTAATGAAATGAAGCTTAGTTAATCCTGGTTAATTCACTCCAAACCAGTAGATGGAATTTCATTATGATTTCCCTCTTTGAGACATTTTAAATGTTCGCTCGAAATTCGCATGACAATTAGACAGATGTGTAACAACTGAACTTGACTTTAAAGAGCAGAACACTGGAACTACATGCAGTCTTCAGCGCACACTTTGCTGTGCAACTACTTTTTCATATAGTATACACTCCAAAAGATACACAGACATTTTCCTTTTAGCAGATTGAAAGGAAGTGAGATTTGGGCTTTAATGGTGTAATTCTGTTAATCAAGTGCATTAATTATTTCTTTAAAGTGAGTTTTGATGGAATAGTGTAAATAATACAACTGCTAAACTCTTTCTTGGCACTGTTTGGTGCCACTCCCATGAAGAATCCCCCATGAATACAAATGTCTGTGGTGTCTATCTCCATCAGTCAATGGGAAAAGTGAGAGGTGGTGCATAGATCCTGGAAGGATCACCACACCATCACAGGTCCACACAGCTACAAACAAGACCACCCTGCGACTTATAGTCAGAAAAACATACAGTGCAAACTCAGTGCACAAAAGACCGTCCTGATGCAGAAATACAGTGTTAACAGCACCAACAAGGAGACATTGCTGAAATCCAATTGAGACAATCGCACATTTAGTCTTCAAGCTCACTCAGTTTAAAATATGATAAAACGATCCTGGTTTAAATTGGAAGCTGCTGGAAATAAACAGGTTCTTATCAACCCTGTTCGAAGCATTTTACAGTAAAAAAAGACTGGAGAATGTTGGGATGTGCATGTTTTGAGACATTTAGAGAAGGTATTAGGAAAATGTTTCTTTTCACTTCTATTTCACTATTGTTGTTGGCTCTACACCCCCCGAACATGATAATATATGATAAAAACTCTTTGTGGAGGTATTAATCATTAATATAATAATGATGTAATCTAATTACCCTTAAGAGACTGGCCTATTTACTGATCAATAATTCAATGTAAACAAAGTATTGGCCACAATCAGTCACAGACACTTCATTAGAAATTACGATGTCAAACATTATGTCAAAGTTGCTATAGGAACCGTAATGTTCTGTTGTGTTTCTGGTTATTTTTTCAGTTTAGGATTATTTCTGTTTCTTGTTTTGGATTTATGTTTAGCCTGTTTTGTTATCTGGCCTTTGTTGTTAGTTTTTATTTCAGCCCGTGTCTGTTTAGTCTTATTTCTTACCTTAGGTTTTTGTTTATCAGTCTTATGCTCCCTTTATCACCTCCACCTGTTTTTGTTAATTAGTCCCGCCCTGCTCTCCTGTTCTGTTGCCTATTTAAGCCCGCCTTCGTTTTCGATTAGTTGCCGGAATATCTCCTCTTGTCCCTGTCCGCTACCTCCTGGTCAGAGCCTTGCAGCCTCTGTTTAAATTCGCTGTCTGTTGCCCTGCATGATCTGTCCTGTTTTTGAGTTTGTCCCAGCCTTTGCCTTTTTGTCAACCTGGAGGATCCATCATCTCTGTCAATAAAGACCTTTTTTAGCATCAGCTCCGTGTTTGGCTAAACTTTGGATTCACCACAAGCAAATCATTACAAGGAACAAGGTCTTCACTCATCTATGGTGTGGAGTGTATAGACACCTGCTTCGACTCTATCTCTGTCTCTAAACTTTGTTATTTCAGTGAGCTGCACCTGACAAGAATCAACAATGAGTTCAGCTTTGAGACAATTGTGTTGCCCCTGAATTTTGTTAAACACATCTTTCACTGCAGTCAGTTGAGTTGTGAAAAAAAACACATTTTTTTTCAGATTGAATACAAATAAACTTCATGTATTAATTCAGTTTCCACAAAGGCACTGTTTGCCCCAAACTGGATTTGCAAAGACAAATTGAAATGTCATAATTGAGAAACATTCATGACCTTCTCTCAATGCTGGTTACTTTTGCTAGTAAAAGTAATTTCATTTTACAAGAGTCTGAGCAAGCAGTAGAACCACTTTGATCTCAGCGTAACATCTTTTCTAATCAGACTGCATATTAGGCCCTCTAAACACTCTTTGTATCACAGGCTGTCTTTTCACAATGGCTACAAGTGGGGGGGAGGGGGGGGGGAGGAGAGAGGAGGAGGAGGGGGTTCAGGGACAGCAGATGAGCTGATTTTCATCAGTATGATAATTTTTTGTTACTAGATTTGAAATCACAGTTAAAATACAAATACATTTGAACAGGCACTTTACTTATGGTCATTATATACAGGGACTTTCAAAAGTATTCATTCCCCTAAAACTTAGTAGCACCCCTAAAACAAAGTATTCCATAATCATGAAGTAGAAAGAGTATAATACATTTTCAAATTTAGAAAATTAAATAAAAATCCTTGTGAACGACTGACCCCCAAGCATCTTAGATTTTGTGCCTTCCCTGTCAAAGGTAAACAAACTGACCCACATTTACTAGAGGACAATCTACTTTGCATTTCTCAAGTGCAAGTCTCTCTGCCGACTTCTGTGCCGTGTGCTCCTTCGCACAAAAATGAGCTTCACAAAGTCAGTCACTTTTCGTTTCTGGCACCTGGTCTGTACATAACAAAGCATCGATGGGGAGTCTTGGATGTAGCCCAAAAAGTACATTGTATGGAGAGTAACCAGTGGAAGCACATGTGGTTACATTGTAAGCATAAACTAACTCAGGTAAGCACTCAGGCCAATGCCGTTTCTTTTCTGGTGGCAGAGTGCGTAGAAGGTTGTGGAGAGTCCTGTTAAATCTTTCATCCTGTGCATTCCACTGGGGATGATGAGAGGTAGTGCGAGATTTCTTCTCAAAGTTTCTGCCCTGGTCAGAATGCAGCCTCTCTGGCACGCTGTATTTCACAAACCATTCTGGTAGAAGGATTTTTGCAGTAGTCTCGGCCTCCTGGTCATGAGTGGGAAATGCTTGGGTGAACTTGGTAAACACATCTATTACCACATGAACATTCTCTAGTCCATCCGAGGCAGGCTCCAAGATGGTGAAGTCTACAGCGACAATGTCTAGTGGTCGTGTAGCCTAAAAATGACTTTACAGGAGGGTGTATTCTAGGCGTGGGTATTTTACTCAGTACACACCTTTGGCACTTTTTAACCCATTCCTCGACATACGCATACACCCCAACCCAGAAACACCTTTGTTTGAGAAGACTCTGTGTCCTGCTATTTTTAGCTCCTGTTTATTTAGGAGAGGGAGGGGGAGGAATGGTTACCGATGTGCCTGCCGGGTGGGATCAGATCATTTCACTACATCAGTGGACATTTGCCTTAACCTGTCAGTTCTGAGACCGTGTTTATAGAGACAACCGCTGGTGTTTATGCTCACTTTATTTTTTGCTTTATGGTTTATTCACTTTAATAATTACATTCCAAATTGTATTTAATACTGTTTCACACTTGTGGAGCAGTCTAGGAATAAAGACCCCAAAACATATTTTGTGTCTGCTTTTACCAGTCCACATTTTGGTACCAGGAGTGTAGTTCCATATTTGGAGTTGCAAAGAAATAAAAAAAGAAAGGAAACTATTAATTGTTTAAGAGCATAAACAATTGTGGTGGCAAAGTTTTCCTCCGTGCTGTAGAGGATCCATGGTGGAGAGATTTGCTTGGTGAGGTTCCTGCGAGTGCTGGACCCAAGGTCTACTGTTCGGACAACACCAGGATACAGAGGGACACCATCCTGTTGTGCACAACTTCAGAGCATCTAGATTTAAATGTTGACTGTTTTATACCACTAAAGCTAAGTCTGCACAGAAACATTTCTTCATGTCAGAGAGTGAACTTCATGTGAACTTCCAAATTATTTCCCACCACATTAAATAACCAAGGCAGTGTGTGCAGTCACACACCTACATGCAATTTTATACATCTGATGTTTTTATTGTGCCGCAAGTTTCACAATTTCTCCCCACCAACAACTTTTTGTATGAAAACTGCACACTCTTCTATGCATGAGGCCCCTGGACTTCTACTGAGAATAGGATACACACAGGCGGACTCGTTTTACTCATTAGGTTACTTTTAAAGTCAGTTACTGGACTTTATTTATTGGTATCAGAGAAAAGCAGCCTTACACTTTTGGGAGGTATTTGTAAAAAAAAAAAAAAACATGTATAATTTTCTTTCCACTTCACATTGTGCAGTACTTTTGCTGGATTATGACATAAAATCCTTGTAAATTACACTAATGTTTGTGCTTTTCAGTATATAGTATTGCAATGCACAGTCCACTTTAACGTTGCTTAACTTGTGACAAAGAGCAATGACAGAAAATAACTGTTCTTTAACTATTCTTCCATTTGTTGGATTTGGATAAACAGCACTCAAGCTGCGTGCACATTTCCCTCCGGCGGAACATCACAAGAAGAAAAAAATTCTCATGATCCAAACTAATCATAGAGACGTTAACCAGAGAAACAGGAAAACTGGAGCCCATGATAGCCTGACTTGGGGCTTGGGTCCTCATTCACCACAGTAGAGCTCAGAGGGACACATCCACCCCTGCCATGTCTGATTTCATCAATCCATCAGACAGCAGATGGAAAAAAAAGAGTGGTGAAGACATGCCTGTCTGAATGCCTGTGTACTTGTACAGGGTTTCTGCAGGTGTCACCAACTCAAATTCAAGACTTTTTAAAAGGAGCTATAAGTATTACTGACACCTTGTGGGTCAAATCGGTACAATAGCTTGCCAATCACAACAATCTAACATGCCATTTTTAAACGGCGTAGCTGTAGTATATTTTCACTTACACGGGACAGGTATATCATGTTGTATTCTGTTCTATTTTTGGTCTGCTTCTCTCACTGGCTTCCATGTTAGCAGGCTGCTGCTCTTTTGCCAAGTTAAAATACCAAATGCTCCGTGATGGGAAAGATAATCACGTTTGCTAAAATACATCATTTACTTACTTTAACGAGCTTGATTAAGTCGCTGGCTGCTGCCTACCCAGTGAGCTTGGACTACAGGTATCTGGACTGTACATGTCCCCCTAGCCAAAAACGTACATGTCAGCCCAGCTGTTTGCTAGGCTTTAGAAATTAGTTATCTCCTGATAAAGTTCCTAGTCTAAAGTGGGTTATGTGAGCAGTTTTCTCTAAAATGACCCGACGGTGTCGGAATCGGGACACATAGTTTGGAGCCATTAGTGATATATGAGTGGTAGCGTTGAATGGGCTTAAGAACTTTAAGACCTATTAAAAATAATTCAAAACTTGAACATGATCATTCTATGAATATAAGACTTTTTAGGGCCTTGAAATTTCATTTTCAAATGTAAGACTTTTCAAGAGCCCACAGAAACCCTGTTGTCCTTACAACTGAGTGAGAACATTTTTGAACTTTAGTCCTCACTTTTTTTGGTTAGGTTCAGGACTAGGGTGTCAGTGAGGTTCAGGTTAGGCATCAGGGTTAGGTATAGACCCGTGAAGGTTAAGTGTAGGGTTAGGGTCACCGTCAGGCCATAGAAAGGGTTGAAAATGAAAGTAAGTCAAGGCACCATTTATTATTTCAGTCAGATCCTGACAACCTATCTGACGATGTGCTAAACAGCATCACTGGAGGGAAAATAGTGTAAATGATGATACCAGGATCTGATTAATATACCTCTATCTTTACTTATTTAACACTAAATCTTACAGTATTGTGCTTTGTGTTTATTGTGCTGTTTGAGTTGCCTAGTTCTATAATCATTATTTATTTTCATGAGTTGTTCACTTTTGGCCTGTTTATAATCACAACATATTTTGGTCGTCTGTCAGTCCTAAAAATACATTTGGTTTAATGTAAACATGGAAAGACAATATAGAACCATAGAAAGCAGTGAAAAGATAGACAAGTATTTAAAAAAAACTATAATAATTTGATTACTGCAAGAGACTCTGAAAGAAAACTATATTATGGTTCTAATATAATTTTATTATGTCCTGCTGACTGGTGCTGCACATGCTATGATTGATAGAAAGCTCTTTGTGTTGGCTTTGGTTTCCGGTCTGCAATGTCAAAGTGAAAGTACAGAAAAAAGACTGATGACAGCAACTTCTAACTCATCGGAAAGCAGAAGCGTGGTAGCTTAGATTAATACTTAAGGCGTAAAAGGTTTCAGACGAGTGAAGCCTTTTCTGTCTCTGCTTCTTAGCAGGACATGAATCCAAGTTAAAAATCTATTAGAATCACATCATATTAGAATAAACCCAACCGGTGATCTAATTTATACTGAATGATTAAAAGAGCAAATAGCATAAGCAGACAACGTATTGAATCTTGATAAGAGTACATTCAGAGAAAAATTCATCAAGAAGACCAATGAGGATACTGGATAGATTAGGTATAAGGTTGCGGAGGAGTTTAAAGTAGGATTGTGGCTTGAAGTCTTTTTTTTTGTTTTAATAAGTTTATTTGTAATATTAGTTTTACATTCCAACTTGATTGTATTGAAGTGTTGTTTTACTGTTTTGAATTAGAGCTTCACTTCTCAATCCCAACCAGGAACTGAAGCTACGAATTAGCCTTTAGCTAGAGACGCAGTAGACAGAACAACAGCTTCTATTAAATGTAGCATCGTATAATGTGTGGTCCCTGCTTCAAAAAAGAAAAGAAGGTGAGAGAATCTCTTTGTAGTGCGCTCCACAAATCTGGCCTTTATGGAAGAGTGGCAAGAAGAAAACTGATGGAAAAATACCTCAGGAATTCATGTTGAGGACACACCAAACAAGTGGAAGAAGGTGCTCCGGTTCGATGAGACCAATACTTTAGCCTATAGACAAAATGATGTGTGTGCTGGAAACCTAATACTGCACATCCTCCAGTCAATCCTCTTTGGGGATGCTTTTCTTCTGAAGAGACAGGAATGACCCAAAGACAAAACTCTAATCTAAACCTAACCTATTCGTTCTGCTGCTAAACACCAAAAAATAAAATCACAAATCAATCATTAAACAAAAACAAAAAAAAACGCACAAATAGATTTACATACAGGAAAATATTAATAATACCAGATGAGGGACAAACATATCACATGTATGTAAAATAAATGCTGACCATGCTGACGTACTACACCAGAGGACTTCCAGTCTTCCCAATTTATAATGTTCATAACCAGAGTAAGAGAGCAGAAAGACCAGTCTTGGGTTCCTTAATCTCATCAACTCCCTTTGCCCCAACTCTTCCCCTGAGTGTCTGGCACTTTATGGTGACACAAAGCCTTAGTGGGCGTTGCCCTGTGTTTACTGCTGCCAGTCTAATGGAGGGCTTGCCAGCGAGTGAAACTGCCAGGGTGCCAATTAGAACATACGATTATGCACTGAGGCATCCTTCTGTTTTCCTCCTACTACATCCTTTCCTTTTGTTTATTTTTTCACACAGTCGTCATTCCTCTCTGCTCTTTAGACATTTTCTCTCCGGTTCCGTTTTACCACCTGCTTTATACCGTTTTCTGACTCCGCCTTGGAGCTTGACTCTTTAGCAGGGCTAACAGGCGAGTGCCCCGAGAAAACCCCTCGTCCCTCTGCAGCCGTCAGGTACGTAAGAACAGCCTTTGAGGATGTGCCATCTGGTTTTTCACATCTCCCTCCTACTCACTCGCTCTGGCCATCTTGAAACACTAAGGAAGCTTGCTGAGGTAATCACGGCCTCCAGCATTGACACAGTAAGCAAGCACTTCCCATAATTGCACATGTTCACTCATGATATGGAGTGAGTCAGGGGTATTCGCTGAGGAAAGGTTTACAGGCTTTGTAATCTGAGCTAACAGTTTAGTAAAGCCTCCACAGGCAAAGATTTCAACACAACTGGTAAATTAGGCTTCCCGCTTGTGTTAATAAAACATTTTATAGGAGTACCTGGAGTGTTGTTGTAGCGCATTAGATTTAATAAACAGAAAGGTCAGTGAATTTCAAAGTGGCAGTTCTGAGAAAGTTTTGCAATTATTTGCTGCTCAACATGAGAAAACTCAGGGGGGAAAAAAGCTTGCGAAGGGTGTAATATGAATCTATCAAAATATCGAGCCGCAAAAATGAATAATAATTTTGCCTACACAGGAACACTGTATCTATAAAATATAAACTTTAACTGTTTTTCCCTCTCGTCACTTATGTTGCTGTATTTATAAAAAAAAGGTGTTATTGTACTGTCAGGTAGAGTCAAAGCCAGATATTTACATGCAGTGTAAAAAAGACAGAACCTTATTTTGTCACTGTTTTACAATAAATCAGGCAAAAGCTTCTTTTTTGTTTTAGTTCAGTTAGAATCACCACTTTTATTCCTATTTGCCAAATGCCAAAATAAGTATTTTGCCTATCTGTCTGCAATCCTCTCATGTTAGTTTGCTGGATTTTGGCCCATTCCTCTTTACAGCTTATATAACTGAATCTGGTTTATAGGTCACCTTGTTCCCACACACCTTTATCTCTGCTCACACATTTCTAAGTGACTAAGATCAGTTATTTGTGATAATTACTCCCAAACATTGCCTTTGTTGTCCTTAAACCACTTGGTGATTAATTTGACAGTATGGTCTTTGAATCAATGTTGGCACAGGAATTAATTTCACCTAGCATCTTCACAGGGTCTTTTGCTTTTCTACAGGGGTTGCTTTGCATATTTCGCACCAAGCCATTTTCCTGTGAAAACTAAATCACAGGGAATCTGAAATTCCACATGTAAATCTGTATTTAAACGGCGATAGGCTTATGAAAACCTTTTTAAAAGTCCGGGGCTTTTCACATGTAATAGAAAAGGTCCTGATGTCAGGCACTTGAGAAAGAAGGTTGTGTGTCTTTTTATACAGTGTACGTAAACAGCTGGTTTTAACTGTGCATGCAATACGCTGCAGCATCCATTGCATTTATGTCAGGAAAAGTGGTAAAATAAGACAATACTGTTTCCATGTCTGGAGAGAGTAAGTTACTTTTGCTTTGACAGCATGGTTTTCTTTCTTTTTCATATTTAATGGTTGCCTGACCATCTTGGGCTGAAAGTTCAGTGCTCTATACCGAGTCCAAGACTGCCCCAAGTGGTCAAACAGTGAATTGATCAGAAGACTGAAGTGTTTCCCTATTCTGATGGGATTAGTTTTACATAGGGACCAAATTTGATTTGTAATAATTGCCAAGATTCTCTGTTTTGTTAATCCTGTGCGAATCGGTCATGTCAGTACTTTGTAAATTAAAAATTCCCCCCGCAAATTACCTACTATATCTTGCTGAACTCCGAGGTTCTGTAATAAAACAAACCCAATGCAAATAGGCATCCCTGTGCTTTGGACAGAAATGGGAGGGATCCGATGGGTGAATAGGCACTTTTGGTTTCCTGGGCGGATTTTTATCTGCTTTTGGTGAAGAATGGGAGCTAAATTAGAGTGTTTAGAAACATTTGGTCCCGGACCAGCAAAACCCTATCGGAAAACAAGTCCAAAAAAAGCCCAGCAAGCAACCCACCACACTGTAATACACAGCCTTTCTCCATACTCTATAAATGCATGCATTTAAGGTTGCATTTCTACCCACCGAGACATTTCCTGTCAATTGCCGGGGCGAGAATGCAAGCGGACTGATATTTTATCCGGCTTGCGCTGTCTGTACGCAGCAGCGCGAGGCTGTATAGTGCAATTGATAGGAAAAGGTGTTCTGTCGGAAAAAATTAACAAGCCCAAATAAGAGATTGCACGTTTCTTTGAGTCACAAAATTTACAAGCGACTTTAGAAAAAGGCAAGCCCAAAATCCCGGCACTGATTCTGTTACTCAGCCGCTCACGTATACAATATGCAGCAGAGATGTCCGTAAATGTAATCAAATATCAGGCTTTGGTCATCCCATGCGAATGCACCACATAAAAAGCTGACATAGAAGCGTAAAAGCATGCTTATCCAATGTAACAGGACTTAAGCCAGGTTCCTCACCATTTTGCAAAATGTCAAGCATTGGGCATTCAAGGGTTCATCAGTCCAGAAAGAGTCTTTAAACGATATAATGATCTGTTATAACTTTAATTGCTATATGCAGAGAACATTAAAGAAAATGATAAATTATTACATACATTTTCTATATCATCTTATCTTTTGCAGTAGTGTTGCAGGAGGGCTAGGACCCATCTCTGTTGGTCAGTATGTGAAAATTAGAGTACAGCTGGATAGGTGGAATCAGCCATAAAAAAATAACTAACAACTGTTTCCCCTGTGAAGACCATTTCAACTCAGACTAACTATTGTTGTGAATTTTACATAGCTGATGATTGCTTCCCAGATGATTTTAGCAGAACTATACTTTCTATTTTTCAGTAGAAATCTATTTAATGAAGTTATCTCTGAATTCAGAGAAAACTAAGATGTGAAAAAATGTATATGGGATAGATTTTAATGGAGTTTGAAAAAAATCCAGGATATTTTATAGAGCCCATTTGGTGTATTAGGGTACAGCATGCCTTTTACAGCATAATTGCTTTTACATAGGAACAGGTCACTATAATATTTTTAAATCAACAAATTTCTGTTGTGTTTTTCGTAATCAAGACAAATCACACACAAAAGTAGCATTCTTCCAGCACAAGATTGGTTTAGCTGAGCTGTAGGGGATTGGTCAAGGTTTCAAAAATTATTAAGAGATGGACGGCCTTGACAGTCTATCTAATAATATCAACAAGTCTGGTCTAATTTAACAAGTCACCCTCTAATGAAGTTAAAAACCTTGAATGATGGCATTTAGGTGATGTAATATTTCCAGGTGCATCAGTGTTGAATGAACTTTGTGTGGGAGAAAGAGAGAGATGGACCATTTGCATTCATCTATCTTTGCTGAGGCCAAAATGATAATTTAGAGAGCAATCTATCAGGAGCTCACTTCATCATGCTGAATATTATTAAAAAGAAACCTGGAAGGCTATTTTATTCAGATCAAGCATGTCTCCTACCCAACTCAAAATTGGTCGTTAAAATTCAGCACATGACGGATGAAAGTGGAACAGCCACCTTTGGGACTTCATTGTTTGTGAGATCTTGTATTTCCTTTTGACGTCAATATAAAAAATTATTTGGAGAAATTGAAATGTGACCCCTAAAGGGTATCTTAAGAATCCCCCCCCCCCAAAAAAACCCCAGAAAAAGCCGTTTCTGTCACCTTTTGAACACTCTCTGAGCTTTTATTTCCTGTTGCTCTTAATTCAGGTGAGATTATAAATGCATTAGCGTGCATCTGTATTTTTATTAGGCTGCTAATTTTGGCCACATTGTACTTTGGTCTGGGGATGCCGGTTCTCATTAGCATGTGTGACATCAGCATCAGCTGGTCTCCAGGAACTCTGTGCCATCGTTCTCTCACACTCTTCCTCTCTCCAAACACCTAATATCCCTTCTGTATCCAGCAGTAAGCGGATCATCGTTAAGAAGGCTCAGCTCGCCTCATCAATAATTAAAGAGCCAGAATCATGTAGAATTCTCTAAGAACCATTTCTACCCCCCTTTGTACCTATGAGCTGTGAACTGATTAATATTTCATCCGTGCATGTGTACAGGAGTGTGTATGTGACAAACAGAGAGAGAGAGAGAGAGAGAGATGTGTGCCAAGGTTAATATGCCCTCTCATCGAGCTCCTCCTTACATTCAAAAACATTTCCACTTTCTGCTCCAGCGGTGATGCACATACCTCTCCTCACAAAGTAATGGGTGTAAAATGTCCTTTAAGATAACATACTCCTCCTGAAGAACAACCTGCTGAAGGTGAACCCTTGTAGCTGATGGACTGCCATAGAAGTGTAAGATGAGAAAGCTAACACATGACTTACCAACACTGTCTTTAGCACTTAGATGCATGAACTAAGTGTGGAAAGAAATTTGGTTAAATTAAACGCCTACTTTTCAAAGAGTTATGTGACAAACACAACTATAACACTGCTGATTGAACATCTTAAATAATATGAAAATAAGCTGTTATACAAATGTGGCAAAATACCTTTTATATTTTCTTGTACTGTGTCTGCTTTAACACACCTGATTAAAGTGTTGTATTATAGCCTCTGAAGTGGTCTGCATGCTGAGGAGGCAATTCAGCTATTCAATTCAATTTTATTTTCAATTCAATTTTATTTGTACAGCGCCAATTTACAACACGTCCTCTCAAGGCACTTCACAAAGTAAAATTCAATCAACTCATACAGACAGATTGGTGAAAAAGATTCCTCTCTAAGGAAACCCAACAGGTTGCATCAAGTCCCGACAAACAGTATTCACTCCTCCTGAAAGAGCGTAGAGCCACAGTGGACAGTCGTCTGCATTGTCAACACCTTTGCAGCAATCCCTCATACTGAGCATGCATGAAGCGACAGTGGAGAGGAAAACTCCCCTTTAACAGGGAGGAAAACCTCCAGCAGAACCGGGCTCAGTATGAACGGTCATCTACCTCAACCGACTGGGGGTTACAGAAGACAGAACAGAGACACAAGAGAAACCAAAAAGAACAGAAGCACACATTGATCCAGGAATCCTTTCTAAGTTATAAGGTAATGGAAGATAATCTGAACCTGGGTGAGCAACGTTAAGGACGAAGGGCTCTCTATATAGGTCGTCCTCACTACCCCTGCCTGCGCCATCGGAGCACACACGTTCAATAGCTTTTTAACACAAACTGCTTTTTAGTCAATTGCATTGCAACAACAGAGGTGGATACGGTGAGGACAACTTGTTGAAGTCCAAATCAGCCACAGAATGGAGAAGAGAGGAGATTTACGGTAATCTACGTTTAGCATCAACAGATGTTAAACGTAGCATGGTTGATGGTGCCCACCGGCTGGTCAGATTATTTTAGAACTGCTGATCTACTGGGTTCTTGGATTTACAGATAATGAGTTGAATAAAGAAATACAATGTCTTGTTGAAGATATTGTCATGGAAAGCCAAGCAAGATTTAAACAACCTTTGCTGACCATTTTCATCCCTTTAAAATCACAGTGATGGCTAAATCTGTCATTTGAATCTGTGACATGTAGAAGTGAGTCAGTTCAAAAGTCAATATGGACTCAATTACTTTACTTGCGATGTATATCTAAAAGGTTGCCTTTGAATCTATTCTCCCTTGCCCTAACAAAAATGTAATGAGAGTAATCAAAAACTCAATAATATCAACCTAAACTAAAGACTGGCTGCACAAATGTGAAATACAAAAACAAGGCTTCCACATTGAAAAAGATTATTTTTGCACTTCTTGCACTTTTTGCACTTGCCTGGGGACCATTCAGCTACTTTTGCTGAATGGTCACCATATCCCAATCTCACCATTTCTAAGAGGCATTCAATTAGCACTGTCACTATGATCATGATTTTTATTTGATGTGAATATTAGTTCTACTATCCTACGAGTATGTTTGTGTGTCATACACAACTCCTCAGCCTTATAAAATACAAAAATACACTAACTGAACTCACACAACTGAACCAATCTACATAAAATAATTATTTTGGTTACAAAAAAACTCAATAAATTCCAGTCTAATGACAAAATCGAGGTCTTTTTGTAAACAAACAGATGCAGTTGTTCAAGTATTTTAAAGAACAAAAAGTCACAGTAGTGGTGATATTTTAGGTAAAATATGATGATGCATAATATCCATCTTAATGGTCTGGTGCAAAGTGCTTAATTAAGTAGAAGAGAGTTGAACATCTTCTGGATTTCTGATTGGAATCCGAAGTCATATTCCCTGTCTGTATCCACAAAATTGGAGAATAAAGTTTATTCTGATTCTCCTGTTTTTTTTTTTTAATGATTTACCACTTATCCAAAAGGCTTGCTCACTTCTAAACATGGTTGGAAGTAACATGTGTTTAAAGTGTGGTTTGAACTCAAAAAATACAAAAAAATCTTCAAGACACGAATTTCAATTAGCTTCTACTTAAGCACTTAAAATGGTCATGCCCTGAATGATTGAGAATCCACACCAGCTTAATGATTGCAAATCCCATTCAAGATAAAACTGGTACTTTAAAATTTTAGGAATTTTAATGGGCTGTAGTTGTAAAATGTTGTGTCATGGTATTTGAGAAGAAAGTATTTCAGAGGTTACCTGACTCCGCCAGATAGATTTGCTCCGCATATCCAACTGGAAACCTTCCGTTGAAGTAATTTTGGGAAGGGGCGAAAATACTGGTTAGCTGATTGGCCTATGTTGGTGATAGACGGGCCAAATGAACCAATCAGATTCGTCGTCGCTCTGTTACGAGCGACGACAAAAACACAACCACAAGCCAAACTACTCTTGCTACTGCAGGTAAAGGCTCGTTAGCTCAGCAGAGAAATACTCTGTAATTCCGATAAAACTTGCTCGATAGCCACGCTAACGCTAGTTTCATCGGCTGAAGCCGCCATGTTCTTTAGACTGAACTGTCGCGCTTCTGGTTGCGTCACACCTCAACCCGCCTCAAAGCCAACGCTGATTGGACGTTCGTTTGGTGAACGGCTCCAAATTTTCTTTAACGGAGAGTAGCCAGACTGATCTGCGAGTGAAACCTTGAAAGCTCGCGAGATCAGGATGGTCTCACGAGGCTATTTCAGAGGTGCTCAGTTTTTTTGGCTAAAAACGGACTCTCACTTCAGAGGATTGATTCTCTGCTCTGCTTCCTTTACGTATACACACATTTGAAATATATATATATATATATATATATATATATATATATATATATATATATATATATATATATATATATATATATATATCATTTATCAATTACAACGGGCATCTTGGATCTTAGTGGCAGTTATATTGGTTTATTTCTTGTTAAAAGTAAGCCTTAACAGTACTTTCTTCTGTGTATAATGGTTTGTGTGCAGACCTGAACCTGGCACTGGTAAATTATTTTGGCCATCATTTCATAGCCAAAGATGAGGGTGGAAATTAGACTGCTGCAGTTGTACATAGTTAGTCTTTTCGGATACTTTTCCAAAATGCTGATGGTTTAAAACATGCTATGGGTTTATACATGTTTTGTTAGTGGTATTTGTATTTTAACAAGGATATCAAGTGTCGTTTTATAGTTTTATGGTCTCTCCTGCCTTCTATTTACTCAAAGTCAACTTCCTCCTTGGTTTGATTGCATTTTGCAGCATTTTGATTTGGATGTTGCATGCCAAGTACTTTAAAAGTGCTCCATTATTGTATTAGAAGCTGTTTGCACTAAAAGCTTGTTTTGGTACTAAACAGGTCAGTGTTTATTAGAAAGGTACAGTTGCAAATCAGTAGCTAAGAGGTGTGGGTACACTGTTTTCTGACTTTTGCACTTTTTCATCTGTATGTATAAGAGTTTCCTTTTTCAAAAACCTATGGAAATGAGTATTATAGGATATATCTAGATTAATTTATCGAGCTTTAGCTTATGCATTTCCAGTTTCTGTGGCTTTTTTATGACTGAGATGAAACAGGTCTTCATGTTGTGCTTTATGTGGTTGTGACAGTTGTTAGGTAACATCAGAAGGAATAATATTCACTCATGTATATTTATTTGTTTGCATGATAGTATCAGAAAAAGTCCACGGCAAAAAAATCCACAATATTAACTAACCAAAGGATATTAAAAACAATATGCTACCTTAACCTGAAGGTAAAGTAGTGGTGCCTGTAACTCATATTGCACCAAGATTAGTTCTCTGTATTTTATTTTGCTTTAATTATTGTACTGTAACTTATGCAATTATGGTGGCAGAATAAACATTCATTTTAGCTATAACTTTTCTAAATGATGTACAGAAACACTAGTTTACATGTGCATGAAGCAGCATGTCTTCCTTTTCTTTTCATTGATATTCAGTTGTACAAATATGGTTTTGTTATTGTTTGCCTTCAAGTCAAGCTTTAATACATTTCCTCATTTTATGAGTTGTTTGATCCTCAAACCATAAAACTCATTAACAAACTTGTGAAACTTATTTTATTTTAAACTTAACTACAAAGTAGCATCTAAATATTACACGTTTTTCGCATGTAATTGTGTTTATATGAGTTGTTTTGTTGGTGGAAAACACATGCTGCATCTTTTATTAATTTTGGTTCCTGATTAGTTATATTTTCATGTTTTAAAATATATATGTTGGATGAACAAGACATGATTTTAGATGCAAATTTTACTGCACATACATCAGCGCACATGAAAAGTTTGGTTGGTTAATAAAAGACCAGAGCCTATAACTCAAGTGCAAAGAAATAATCGTTTTGTTGTTTATCTTTAATGACCTTACCTGCCATTCTGGTATGTCGTTATTGCTCCTATCCTGGTGCTGTCATAATGACATTTATAAATTATGTATGGTCACTTTTATATGACACAATAATCTTCTTTGTATTCTTACCCTAGTTAAAAAACAACACTCACAACATTGCTTGTGGCACTGATATTAAACCAAACAAAGCTCTAGCAGACCTTATCTACAGAATAAAATTAGATAAATTCAGTGTTCCAACAGTTCTGGGATATTAAATGAACGTAACAAAGTTTGCATCCAGCATGGTTAAAGTGGACTCGAAAGCTGTAGAGCAACAAACATGTGTAATAAATTGATACTTAACACAATGACAGTTAACAGTTAAAAACAGCTAAAGATTGGGTTGTACTGTTTGTTCATAGCATCTCTTAGAATAAGCATTCATTTCTGTTCAAAATACTAATCCCATTTCACAGATTATCATAGTGTATATGTGACCAAACACATGTACAAAACTAACGATGGACTCACCCACTGAGGACCACAATAAAATCCATGACATTCCAGCCATTCCTGAGGTAGGAACCTTTATGAAACACAAAGCCCAGAGCGATGATCTTTATCCCGGCCTCCAAACAGAACATTCCTATGAAGTAAGGCTCAGTCTTCTCCTGTTGGTGGAAAATGCATAAATCGGGTAAATTGTTAGCATACAGGACTCAGATGTAAAAAAAAAAACAAAAAAAACTTAAGACTTCTGTGTGTGTTTCAGTTTCCATGTCTGAGCGTCTCACCAGTCTCTTGGACATGGGGGTTTTGTCCTCGCCAGGAAGGTGCTGCTCCAGAGCCAAGACAATACAGTTGGCAATGATGGTAGTGAGGATCATGTACTCGAATGGAGTGAAAGATTGAAGTTAAGGACCTCAACATTGTGAATGATGACAAAATTCAGTTTAAGCAAGGTAAACAATGGCAACTTTATTAAAATTAGCAACACTCCATACCTCAAGGGTTAATGTCTTGCAACTTCTAGATCTGTCCCTGGTCCAACACACCTGAATGAAATGGCTGAATTGTCTCCTCAGGGTTGTAATCAAGCACTACAGATTCTTTTTTGTTCTTCTTTTTTTTAAACACATCCTGTATGGCAGAGTAGCAATGACGGGAAGGTAGAAGTGAAAGGAAGAGAAAAAGACGAGACAAAATACTAAAAGGGGAAAAATAGAGTAGAGGAAAATGGGGAGAACAAGATAACATCATCTGAGTCTTCTTCTACACCTGCAGAGTGAGATATAAATAGTAAAAACGAACAAGTACCACAGATTCATGCTGATGTGCTAATTGTTTTATTGAGTAATACTAAAGAAGAGACACAACTAAAAGTCACAGGATGCTGGCCTTTAAAGGACTGGTGTTTGACACCTAAGGTATACAGGAGTCTTTCTACACACACTCTGCTCACTTGCTTAACAATAATTTAACTCTAATTAACAAAACTCCCTTTTGCAATATAAAACTCATCTCCACTAAAATTATTAAAGAGCGAGCAAAAGCTGCACTTGTGAAAAACACAATTTCCTTTAGCAGATTGATAGATTTTCGAATTCAATATTCCTGATTTTGAGTTTTTATTGTATTAAATAATGCAAATATATACAGATTATCTGTGTTTCTGTGTGATTCTCAGCTTCTCTTGACGCCAGACAAAGGAAATTTGTTCCCCCCTACAGATTTCTTCTACATTTGCTTACTCGTCACAAGATAACATGACCAGAAAAAGCTGTCCACACCAGCCTGCCCCTATGTGAGAAAAGCTAATAACTGATTTTGTCTCTCTTGGTGGAAAAACGTGCCCGTAGCATTAAGTTAGATCTTAACTATGAGCTTTGACTAGATAACTCTAAACCATTCATTTTTCAAGTCATTAAAAAATGGAGTTACTGATGTTCTGTAGATAATTTTACTGATGCATAACCAAAGTGCACCTGAGCTGATGTTACAATCTGATGGTCAGATAAGTTCGATCCCTTAAATTGTATTTAAAGGATCAAACATTATTAGCCTGGTGAATTATGAGTCTTGGGATTGAGAGGTAACAGTAAACAGCCTTTATCTTATCTGGAATCAGCTGTTACACAAACAGATACAGAAATAGAGAAAACCAATAGTAGTAGAGATGAGAGAGTGAGAGGTGTACTGGTTGCTGAAATCTATCTATCTAGCTAGCTAATGCCTAATGCAGGCACTATCCTCTCACCTGTTTATGTGCAGAAGGCATCTTAAGCCTGCAAAAAAAAGGGGACACACCGCCGAAGAAATAGGGAGGCAGAGATTATAGAGAAGCACACAACAGGAGGAAGAGATAAGGGAGAGAAGTAAGCTGATCACTGGAGGAGAAGATGATGTTATAGAGAAAGTAGGATGCTTGCGAAACAGCATGGTGAGGAGGAGGCGAGTGAAGCCGGACAGATCGATGCTTTGTTGGCAGTTTTATCCAGCAGGGTCACTCAGGAACAAATGAGTGATGAAAAGTTAAATACAGAGAGCAAACACAGTACTCCCGAAAGCCTGTAGGGGCTCTGAGACAAACCAGGGCTGCGCCTCAGATTGGCTGCTGGGAGAACAAAACCACAGTAAACAACAGTAACAACAAAATAAGTGTGAAAGCGGCCACAATCATCTGTTACTGGATAAATTCTCACGTGGACAGTATCTTTGGTCCTTCTGCGACGCAGGCTCATTTTAATGAGCTCTTTGAATTAGCTATTCACACATCGCAACAAACTAAAGGGCAAGAGTAAGGGAAGAATGAAGGAAGGGAAAAGGAAAGTGAGGAAATGAAGATGGAAAGGCATGGGAGGAAGGTATCCAAGCAACAGGATCCTCTTCCAGCCACTGAAAGTCGGTGTTACAAAACCATTACTGGGCAGCGGAAGCGCGTGTGTGGAGGTATCTCATGTGCTGACATGCAGAAGCTAGACTTTGACCCCATGCATCAGACTAAATTCTAGAAGTTGCTAAGTATTGGTGAAAAATAAATCACAACACTACTACCAAAACAATGAGAATGTTTCTGACTTTGTCCAAAATAGAAAAATAAAGGGGCCATCGCTATATAAACTATTTGATGTAGTTGATATTACTGTATATGTAAATCTTCCAAAGGGGAGAAACCACAAAAAGATACGCTGGTCAAGGCATGCTTGTTGCGGCAAGAGTTCTGATGAAAATCAACAAGAGGGATCATATTTCTCCTGTTTTAGCTTCCATTCATTGGCTTCCTGTTAAATCAAGAATAGAATTTAAAATTCTTCTTCTAACGTATAAAGCCCTTAATAATCAAGCTCCATCATATACCAGAGCTCTGATTATCCCGTATGTTCCTAACAGAGCACTTTGCTCTCAGGCTGCAGGTCTGCTGGTGGTTCCTAGAGTCTCTAAAAGTAGAATGGGAGGCAGATCCTTTAGCTATCAGGCTCCTCTCCTGTGGAACCAACTCCCAGTTTTGGTCCGTGAGGCAGACACCCTATCTATTTTTAAGACTAATGTTAAAACTTTCCTTTTTGACAAAGCTTATAGTTAGAGCGGCTCATGTTACCCTGAGTTTCCTCTATAGTTATGCTGCTATAGGCTTAGGCTACTGGAGGACATCAGGGTCTATTTTTCTCACTCTACTGATTTCTCCTACTGTTCTCCAATTTGCTTTGGTTGTTGTTATTTCAACTTTGAACTTTTTGTTCTCTGTCATTTTTTTCTTCAAAGTAGGTACACCTGGTCTGGCGTTCTGTTAGCTGTGACATCATCCTGGTTAGGCAGATCATCTTCTATTACCATATAACACAGAAAGTACTCCAGGATCAATGTGTGCTTCTGTGCTTTTTTTGTGTCTCTGCTCTTTCTTCTCTAACCCCCCAATCGGTCGAGGCAGATGACCGTTCATACTGAGCCTGGATCTGCTGGAGGTTCTCCTCCCTGTTAAAGGGGAGTTTTCCTCTCTACTTTCGCCTCATGCATGCTCAGTATGAGGGATTGCTGCAAAGCCATCAACAATGCAGACGACTGTCCACTGTGGCTCTACGCTCCTTTTGGAGGAGTGGATGCTGCTAGGGGCAATCTGCTGGGGTTCGATCTGTCTGGATGATTTGATTGAATTTGACTTTGTAAAGAACCTTGAGATGACGAAGTGTTTTGAATTGGCGCTATATAGATAAATGTAGCTGAAATTTAATTGATTTGAATAATCATTATGTTGGATCAGATCAATAAAGCTTCATCTGCATACATCATGCATTTCACAGGTAGATCCACTGCTTAGAGGCATCTAAGTTTGCTTTTGTCAAAAACAATGCACACAAGACACCCTTACAGCCACTGTAAAATTGTCCATTCGGGGGCCTCGAACCCGGCTTGATGCACTTCATAATATGTTTGGGGGGCGTAGGGAGACTGTCTGTGTGGGTGGGTGATCAGGGGATAACAGCACAGACTCCTCGCCATGGATGTCCAAGGTATTAACGGACTTCTGTCTTTCCTGCAGAGACTCTCATCAGCCCAAGTCTTTTTCTTTGGCTCCTCCTCCTCGCCCGCAGTGTGGAGCGTACCAGGCTGGCATAGACGTGTTCAGGTTTAGCCATTCTGCCCAACTGATGGTGCCCAGTGTCCCGAACTAGCTGTGGACACTAGTGGGTTTTGGACCTCTAGGGGGCACCACTCAAACCCAGAATACACAATATCAAGATTTAAATATATGAGCACTAAAAAGTTGTGTAATGCAGAGGTAGAGTTGATATTTCATAACAATCATCCATTGATTCTTTGCAAATAACAGATAATCAGTCATTTAAGCCAGTTATTATCCATTTAATGTTTTCTTATAGTAAAACATATAACATCTTTACATACAGGATGGATTTAATCATCACATCAGATATAAGTGTAACTGATGCTTCCATTTCGGTTCTAAATGTGTTAATTTCACTGTGTTACAAACTTAACAATTGTCTCATCAGGCCCTCTTGCTGTTCTGGGTGTCAGCTGATGTCGTGATTCGTCTACCAGCTTCAGGAGCAAGGCGTCTCGTGAGCCTTCTGAGTCACAGTGATGCTGGCGCTCTGCCTCGACTCCTCTAACATGCGTGTAAAAATAGATGCAGAGACAAGAGTGTGATGCCCCGTGCATCTGTGAATACGCTCAAGCACAGATTGGATCCAAACCCCAGTGATTATTGTTATTATGTAGAGGTGAAAATCAAAGCGAAGCAAAGGCATCTGAGCCTGGCATATTGGAAATCTGTAAATAATCTGAGGCATGTGTTGGAGCCAGTTTGGCTAAATAAAAAATATTAAAGAAACACTTCTTAATCAGATTATATAGTATCAAGTCAGTTTAACTTCTAGATTATTGATCTGGTAAGTCAAGTAGTAGAGGGGTTGTTAATCAGCTGTTTGGGTGTTAATGAAATTAACACATGTCCTAATTAGGTGCACCATCTTGTACATCTAATTAAAGACTAGGTGCAATAATGAGATGACACCAAGAACAGGTATGGTGTTGCAGGTCGTAGCCATACAAATCTTTTTCCTCCTCATTTTTTAGGACTGCTTTTCAGTGGTTTTGCATTTGATCAGGATCAGTGTCACTCTCCAGTGTCATTCTTCACTCCTCCCTCAGTATTTAATCTCACAGGTTTTCCTTCTTCACTGGTTTCTCCTGTTAAACCACCTGTGCTCCATGTCCTGCTCTTCCTGCAATTCCCCTGTAAGTTATCTTTATTGCTTTATTATCAATGAACTCTGTTTCTTCCACATAATAGTCTCTGCACTAGGGTCCTTTACTAACCCCAAACATGACAAGGACTGGGTATGAGATTTACTGGCTGACTGCTGCGCTACTGCTGCTGGAATAGAGTTTTTGTTATCGTCTGCTTTTTCCCAGTTTAGACTTCTTCCGGATTTGTCTTGTTATTTTCATCCCAATAACAAGCCCCCATAAATTACTTGCACATAAATCAATGTGTTTTTCAGATTTTGTGAATATCACGTCACATGGTGTGACCTGATCAAGTCCTAGATAAGCTCATTTTGTCGCATTCTCTAAAAGTAGTTCAAACAAGGTCATATTTTTCCTTAATCCGTCAAAGGTGGAGGCGTTAATGTTTTTAAAACAATTTGTGAAAATAGTTTTTTCACAAATACAATTGGTTTTACAGCACTGATGCCATTTAAAGGTCTATCGAAGATGCTGACCTCTTCCGGAAATTGCTTCAGGACACAGATAAGTTCTTGCTCCATCCCTCATGTCTGGTGTCCTTGGAAACTGAAGTCATACCTTCCCAACAACCTATCGCACATCTTTGTCAAACATTGGCATGTGACACAATTTCCAGAGTCCTACAGTGGAAATTAGCATGGCTTTCATTTGACCTGATTCCCTTTCATAAGGTTAAAAACACATTTGGCCCAGCGTTGGCACATTTGGCTAAATTGTGCCAATATCAGAGGTCCGCCTGGCACACTGCCCACTAAAACCTTTATTGAACAAATATTCTTCAGATACTTCAATCCAGATTTGCTGCAGTTATAGTCAAGATGTGGCTCTATAAAGTCTGAGGCGTCTCCTATATTTTCAGAAGATTTTTCAATGTTTTGCAAAGGAACAGAATAAATAATAATAATAATATAATAATAATAAATAAAATAAAATAAAATAAAAAAATAACACTGCACTGCACCAGGGACTGGGGTCACCTAGTCCCTGGTGCAGTGCAGTGTTATTTTTTTATTTTGGGAATCGCAGGTTGAAAAGTGTTGGAGCCCATGGTTTAGATGATCATCTTTATATTGTGATCAAGTGAAAAAGGGTGAAAACAGTGGAGAAAAAATATATAATTTTGACATTCAGAAAGAAATTAGTTTAGGACACCAGAAACACCAAGTCCACAAGGATCATTTCCCTCCTAATTGTCTATTTGTATTTTTTATTCAAGGATGCAATTCAGTTAGGAAGAAATGAATGATCCTGCTTAACTCTATGCAGACTCTAGAGCAGAGGTCACTGACCTTTTTAAAACTGAGAGCTACTTCATTAGCACTGTGTCATACAAGCACTGACCTTTGAATTAGAAGAGTCAGAGCTCACTTTAACTTTATGTCAAATAAACATATTTTTGATGCTTTTTTAAAGATATTGTCGCTTTCAAATATATATAAAAGCAAGAGTAATTCCAAAGGAAGATCAACAGAATAAAATAACATTTTAGATGTAGCTCACTGGAGGTTTTGTGCTGGAGGGCTCAAGGGTGCCACATGTGGTCCTCGGGGGCTATCTGGTGCCCACGGGCACCCTGTTGGTGACCCCCTGCTCTAGAGGAATATGTATGGACTTTGCAACCTAATGATATCTTGATTAAATTACTAATCTGAGTGGTTTTAATCATTAATGGAGTTCAACACAAGAACAACATCCTGAAACTATAATTCAAGACCAATATGGTCACCCTGCTGTACTGTTTGAACCTAAACCTCTTCGTTTGCTTCTCATTTCTCACATCATTTCTGCTTGCACTAATGATGAAACAAACTATTAAATCCAACAATCAATTATTTAGAGGTACACCATCTCAATGGGAAACTTCCCACTGCGGGGGATCCCAGTGGGGATCAGACAAGAGGAGCAGCTGCCAGTCCTCAGCAGGCCTGCGAGTCTAACCTGAGACTGAGTGCTTCATTAAGCCCTGCCTCTTCCCTGCCAGGGCTCCATCAGCCTCCATCAGCCTCCATCAGCTACACCCTCAGGCAGCCGAGCTTGCAGTCAGACTCATGCACGCACAAATGTAACCACGCCTTGCTCCGGTGAGCCGCCACTGATGTTGTCAGTGACACGGTGCACTCGAATAAATCTAAAAAACACATCATGGGATCATGTACGTGCGCCCACACCACTCCACCAACCACAGAAGTCTCTGGATATTTTTCTTGAATTGATCATACTCTCTTACAGTGAAGACAACAAGAAGTTGTGCTAGAAACACAACGCTGACCTTTACCAGATGTCCTGCACAGATACGAGATTATAAGAGAGTGTGTGTGTGAATACCACTCTACCATTAGCTTGTAGGTTAAGTATCGGTGTCTGTTCTTGATTTGCTCTCACTTATTACAAAAATCTAGCAATACCCTGATAAATAGTATGTGGCCAGGCATGTTCCAGTGTCTAGCTTCAAAGTATTCAGAATTTTTAAAGGGTTCCAGCCTCAAAATCACTAAGTATTATATAGTGATGCTCCCCGCTCCTAATCTGTAGCTGGGGCATGCACATATGTAACACATTTGTGCGTGCAACAGGCAAATGTGCAATTAACCAAAAGAGAAGTAAACTAGTGAACATTTCTCCTCCCTAAAGAAAAAGATGTGAGCTGTCTGTACCATTTTCAGGTAGCAAAAATCACACAAGGCCATGGCTTGGCACTCAGAGAAACACCACTAGCTACTTTTTATTATGTGATGCAATTAGGAAACAAATTTTTGCAGCAATCTAAAGGACTTTGCAGGTTTGGCAGTAAGTCAAACAGGCCACTACAGGCTGGCTACTGAAAATGATAATGTTGAGATAACATCAAAAATCAAGAAGTAGTGTTTTCAAGCAATACAAATATTTACTAGTATCCTTCAATTAAGCTTGTATTAATTATTGTTTTCTTTCTGTATTTCTGTGCATCAGTTTAAAAAACATCTTTTAGAGAAGCCATCTGTTTTTCCCTCATTTGTGTTTCATATTCCATGTATTAGAATGTGTTGTGTTAGAATCCTTACGTTTTGGATTTCTGTAGATGCCTTTCTCTCTTTGTTTACATCCTCTTAGTGTTACTGTTACAGTTCCTTCATTGTTGATTAACTTCTTGATTCTTTCTTGTTAATTTTGCATTATTCTGTTGGATTTCTTCCCTTTGTTCCTCCCTGTCAGCCCACACTAATTATTCTCCCTCTCCCTCAGCCCTCATTGGTCTCAGCTGCTCCTCGTCTTCTCTTGATGACTTTCACTTGTGTTCTGCCTCATTTCTCCACCCTGCCTCTGTATTTATAGTGGGTTCCATTTTTCCTCACTAGTCGGTATTCACAACCTCCGGGTTGGAAATTTTAACTTGAATAACCCCTAAAGTCAGTATTACGAGTCGGAAAGTTGGTGCAACAGGATGGTACCCAACATCTGCATTCATGATGGCTGCTTCTTGCAACCATATTGAGTAAAACCTCATACTTTGACTGTTTGTAGCCGCTCTCTATTATTTATATAACATTTAGTCAGTTGTGAAGGTGCTGCCTTTCAGTGTTAATCAGACAGGATGTTTCAGCTCTGTTTATTTGCATAAAGTACCACCTAGAACAGCATTACTGTCATCGCAAGCGTCCATGTTTTTTTTTCCTACTGTCCGACAAAGGGAAACTGGAACGCTAAAAAGACGGAGATGACGTAATCTGCGACTCGTGAGTTCGGACCTCCGAGGCAAAAGTAATGCATCTCTATTCTTACTCGCTCTCTTTGCTCTCCACTGGTTTCGCTGCATTCCTGTTCCTCAGCCAATTTTTTTTGTCATTGCTTTTCTTCATGGTTTGCTTTCCCTGACCTGTTCATGGTATTTTGTAAGTTTTCTTTGCTCCATAAAATGTTTCACCATTATCACACTTTACGCCTACTGGGTCTTCCTTCCACCACATCATGGCGCAAAGTCTGAATAACTTATGAGTTATAACGTATTCTTAATCGATATTATGGTATGTTTTACTTTAGTTTATGAGAGAAATTATATATGTGAAGTGCTAATTCACTGAGCAATTATCTCATTAGGACAATGAAAAAATATTTTTAATATCTTAAGTAATATTCTTTCATAATTCTAAATCTATTTTATTAAAGCCCCAGTGTGTACGATTTTCACACTGGTACACCATCTAGTGGTGCGCTACATGCATTACAAACAACCTCCCTGTTAAGAGCATAATAACTACTACTGAAGCCACAGAGTATCATAAATGTGACAATGTAAACATGTCCTCTATGTATTAGCTACTGCTAATAGCTAATAGCTACGGTTATTGTGCCAATTGTTTTTATGGCACTATTGCCAAGTCCGCTTGTTTTTTTTTAATAGTCACTTGTAAATTCTGTGTATTGCAGTTTTTTGGGCTCGTTCCTGAACATGCAGTCACTTATTTGGGGTCTAATATAAGCGACTATAAACACCAATAAAGAGACCCGCTTCAGCTGTTGCACTACAGACAGTGAACAGGCCAGCTGATATCCCTCCGCACACACATGTCTCTGTGTTTGTCCATCGCTCTCTTAGAGAGACACAGGGAGAGAGACGACCAAACAAGCCTCTCAAGCGTCTCTGCTGGGAGGACAGAGTGGCTGCTGGACCACACTACCCTGTTTCTAACATAAAGCCAAAATAAACTTCACTGTTATATTAAATTAACTTACTTGTCCAGCAGAAAGCTGTAACCTCCACACCCTATTTAAATCCCTGCTCCCTCCTGAATTACCTCCACCAGGGTATAGCAGATATAGCCTCTTGTTTTCTTCCAGTTACTACTTATTTTTCCTTTCTTGGTTACTTTCTATTCCCTGTCTCTGGGCAGAGTATTAATTATACACACATGCACAAAAATATACAATACATACTAATGTTTGGATTTCTTCCCCTAGCAGAAAAAAAAACTTACACTTTTGTACCCATCAACAAGGTCTGGGCATAATTCTGTGTCAGTGTTTGACCACATTTTATTATTAGAAATCGTTGTGTTTATTTAGATAGGTTGGTGTAATGGCAGGTGCCTGTGTTTTAAGCATAGCCAACACATTTTCAATAAAGCTGAGTTTGGGACCATTCCAGAAGATAGTCTGCTTTATCCTTTCCGAAACTGGCTTCATTCTGTTGGAACATCTAATTGTGTCCATGTTTCATCTCTTTAGCGGTGGATTTATGATGACACAAAATAATTCAAAAGATAATCCGCCAGTACCTCTGAGAGCTACACAGACCCACAGCTTGATGATACCACCCACATGCTTGACAGCATGTCCTCTCAACAAGCGTACTGTTAAGAGGACCTTTTCTTCAGAAGGCATTTGGCTTGTTTATGTGGCCAACAGCACATTTAAGTCATGATTGAAGGTGGCTGGGTTGTTGTTGAACATCCTAACCCATTTCTGTCTTTTAAAAAGTCACAGCTTGGGTCAAATGTTTGAACCTTGACCATAATTGTAAGTTCAAACAAGATGATGATCACAAACAAACAGCTTTTGAAAAGCTTAACTTTAGTGTTCCAGAATACCTTTCCTAAAGCACCCCACAATCACAATTCTAATGTATTTTGTGGACGATTATTGAAAGCCAGTTATATGCCATAAAACCAACCAATTGAAATGAACTTGATCAATTCTGAAAAAAAGTAGGCCTCAAATATCCAACCAAAACAATGCCAGAAGCTTGTTGACAGCTGCATAAAGCATGTAACTGAGGTAAAACTTGTAACAGATATTTTACCAAATATCAGAGGGGGTGCACGTATATATTTGAGCCTAAATGTATAATTTTAACCCAATTTGAATTAGATAAACTCCACATGAAATTAAGACTTGTAGATGAAATTCTAGTCTTGCTAAATCCTTGCTGTTTTATCGTGTATTGTCATTTCATCCTGAAAGATGAGTGTTTTGAATGCATCATTAAAAGTGCCAGATTAACATGATGGCAATGGTGAACAGATGTAAAAGTCTAAGCGGAACTGTATCGGTGTGGTTAATCTGAACGCCTTCTGCTTGCCTGGCAACAAAACAATGACAACAAGATGCCAGGAAGTCACTGCATATGACTTAGAAATTAGCCAGCAAAACAGCAACAACCACAACCACCTCTGTACAGCCATAATTTGAGTGAATTAAAAATAAGACATTTACTGAAACATGGTAATTGGTGGTGACCTTTTACAGGAGTTAGTGAGGGTAACATTTGGTCAGGCAGAGATTCTCGCTACTTATTTGCTCTCCTCTCCTCTTGGCTCCAGTTTCATAGTAAGCTGAAATTATAGAGGTGCTTTCAGTAAGCATCCAACACGCTACAAGTAGCAAATAAGCATATTTTCCTAAATGTCAAGTATTCCCAATAATACTTTGCACTTCTATCGTTCAAGGCCAATTAATAAATATAAAATGTATTTATTTTGCCACTAAAGTCTCTTATAGGGACTATATTTGTATTTATGTATTTACTCATCTGTGTATTCACCACTGTTTAAAGTTCTCACTTTTTTTGATCAGAGCTCAGCATCACTTTCCTCAAAACCTTATCATCAAACAGCATAATATGAACTGCTGAGCTATGGGTAGCTGTAATAGCATGCAGCATGGCAAGCAGACATTATTGTATATTATTCTGTTTAATGTCTGTTAATCAGATACGTTGGAGCTCATCCTACGTAATAAGACACTCCCTTCACAGAGCACATTAACCTGGAGGTTATTCGGGCTGGATGCTTGCCTTGTGATCACAACAACACCCACAGTGCTTTGATTTTGATTTGGATGGGGAAATAAAATGTACCAACAGGTGTTTTTATAGCACAGTTTGGTTAATAAACAAACCAGCGGTGCATTGGGAAATCTCTGTTGTGATGCACACACAGTTCCCAGACTAAAGATTTAAACCCAGGAAAGAAAAACGATCAGTAGCAGTCATCAACAAAAGAAGGCTCCTTCTATTAGCTGTGAGTAAAAGCTCAGCAGTGGAGCAGTCAGTCAGTCAGGAAGCTGCTGAATTGAGCAGAACAATAGCTTGTGAACAGGCCACACCTGGCCAGGACACCTGGTGAGCTTCACGGCAGCAGCACCAGCAGCACAAACATGCCACCAATCGACACTTATGTGCCACATCTCCTGCAACAGGTGGAGCAAAACAGTAAACCTGTTTCGGAAGTTGAGCATTGAATCGGTTCATATTTATGACAGGGAAGTAATGAATGTGTTATTTAAAGCATGTTTGTTGAGCTTTGAAGTCTTTTTAAAACCTTATTTGTAAAAACAAATGTGCTGGAACAATTTAATTGTGTATGAACTAGATTTGAATCCAAATCTGGATGAAGTGGGCTGAATTGGTCTGCGCTGTAATTATTTGGATTGTAATGGACTGTAGACCGAACAGGCACAAAATTATTATAGTGCTTCTGCATTAGCAGTGGTCTGCAACTGTGAAACCCCTTGCACAACTATGCAGCAATGCTTCTTTCTAATAATTCATCAGCATTAACGCCTCCTGCTGTTTGACCTATAGTGGCTTCTGTGTTGCATCTGTTACATGCATGGCCCAGTCTTAGCTCCCTACATGCACCAAAGGCCTCGCTGCATTTCATTATTGCTTTTTCCACTTTTAAAAGACACTAACTACTGTAGACCAGACCCACACTAGCTGCAATTTTGAATGATCTGATCCAGTCATTCAGCTGTCAAAATTTGGCTCTTCTTAAACGTCCTTAAATTCTCATACCTGCCCATATTTCCTGCTTGTAACACATCAACTTTTGATAACTAAATGTTTTCTTGCTGCCTAATATATCAAACTAACAAGTGCCATGATGATTGTATGATCAGTGTTATTCACATAACGTCAAGTTATTTATGTTAGCTTTCTGTAAAGTGCCCTGAGCCATGTATCTGGCAAAAAACAAAGTGAACAAAAAACAAAAAACTTGACTTGATTAATTGGTTACCAAATTCTGGTTTGCTTTATTTTGCTTCATTAATCACTAATTAGCTCCAATAGCAATATTCTAGTTTACTCTGGTTCATGAACTGTCCATCACCAAAATTAGAGTGGTGGAAACAGCAGCTCTTCATGACGTAATGCTGATAGAAAGGGTTTAAAGCAGCAAGCGTTGCTTTGCAGGAGTCGAAACAGGAGATGTAAAGGACATCTGTTTTACACAGGAAAACATTCTCACTTTCTGTATTTCAGTGTTATAATAAAACAAGATTAAACCTCAATATTTCTTAGTTATAAGTTTTAAGTTAAGTTATTTTTTAATATAACTACTTTCACAAAAAATCTAAATAAGATACTTCGGTTCTATGTGTGCTGTCCACGGTGCTGAAACGTACCATGGCCTTACAGCACAGGCCAAAGGAGTGGAAGCAAAGCCAGGAGGTGCCAAACATTTCTAAGTGACCTGAACTTTCTGTTCACAAGGCCTTTATTAAAACCTAGCAAGAGCTTTGTGAATTTTGGGATTTACTTAAAGGAAGACCAGATTGTTCTTTCACTATTGCTCTATTTTCTCACATTTACCTTAGGTAGGCTATATATTGTCACCAGACCATTACTTAATAAATGTTACCCAAAAGAAATACAAGTCTTAGTTTTAGAGCTGAAAGGATTTGCAAGAGTCACAACTTCAATGACAAAGTAAAAAAAAAATAAATAAATAAATAAAAAAATTGTTTATATTTAGATCAGGTGCTCCAGTGTACTTTCATGTCTAGCAACGCCCCTGTTAGAAAAATAATCACATTTATTTTTATTAATGGTGCGTGGCAAAAGTAATGAGAGAATTGTTGCAATCAGGGTGGGTGTGAACAAACTGGGAAAAACAGACTTTGTTGCTCAGTGTGTGTTGGTGACAGCTCCCCTACCTTTCACTTGTTTCACCCTGAGCACATTGGGCAACGTGTGCAATCACACCTGTAGCATAATAAAAGGATATGGCCACTCAGTGATTTTCTTAGCGTACTTCCTGACCACGTTGTCCTCTCCGAAGATGAAGAGCGACCTGTTGACGGTGAAGCAGTTCTCCCGGACCGGGATGGGGTTGTACAGGGCCATGGTGCGGGCGCGCTGCGCTTTGGTCTGCTTAAACGCCGGCGAGATCCCACCTGTGGACACGGCCGCTCCATCGCGGTTCCGGTTGCGATCAGACCCTCCATCCCCGGAGCTTAACAAGCCTGGGACGTCGTCTCCAAAGCGGGCCATTCTGTCGGGAACACGGGGTTAAGGAGAGGAGAGGGAAAGCGGGTTATTGGGCTATAGTCCTCCACAAAGCAGGGCGCGGTGCCGCGATCAGAGTGACAGCAGGGCGGTAAAAGGATCCTGCTTGGCTTCAGTAATTAGTGAAAACATGATGCTGATTAACTTCAAAGTTGAACAGCCAAATTCCCAGAGCGCGATCTTCCTATTTTTAAGTCACACAAATCCGGAAAAAAGTAAGTCAGCCCCTCTTCATTTAGCGATCCGCCGTTAAAATGAACCTGTTGGCAGTGATTCATTTCGCTCCATTTTTTTTTTTTAAATCCGAAAGTCTGCAAAACAACATCCGCAACAGGTCGCGTCCCCAAGGAGCAGCAGAAGCAGCTCGATCCGTGGATTTGTTAAAGAAACCAGCAACAGTCCACCGACTAACTGAGGGCGCATTTCTCCTCTCTCCTCTGCTCTGTTGACAATCTGATCACCATCCTACCACAGAGCACGACGGAAAAAGGAACTCTGGCGCTTTCCACAACATTTTTTCCCCCGAAAACAACGCGAACTAATCCCATCTGTCAACAAAAAGGAGAGGGCAAGCAAAAAAAAAAAAAAAAAAAAAAAGGAAAGAAAAAAAAAAAGCCTCAATCTGTTTTGTCTGCGGAAGGACAATAAAGGGAGCGTGTCCTGTTTCCCCGCAGTGTGTGAGAGCAAGAAGGAAGGACACAACTGCGACAGGATCAACACAGCTCACCTAACCTCTGTCCAACCAATCCAGCCTTCCCAGCAACGATTTACCATGCAATCCATTATTCACCATGTAATAAAAACAAACAAGGTGGATTCTGCCTCCATATTTTAGCACATTATTCATCATTGAGCCTAAAGTAAATCAAGCCGGATCTTCTACAACTTTGATGATGTTGTTGAACACCTGATACGTTTTTAAATAGTAATTATGAATGAGTTTCACTGATGACCGGTCAGCTGCCATAAATGGGTGTCACGCAATATTCGTTTGTTGAGCCTGCGTGGTCACGCCTCGGGGCAGACAGCTTAATGCCGGTCACGCATCAGATCTGAGGGTGGGTGGGGAGGTGGAGGGAGCAAACACCTGTTGTGGAACATCCAGTGACAAAAAGCCACTAAGGAGGACAGAAGCAAGCATCTTTGGCTAATTACAGGCTTCAAAGCCTGTGCTTCCAGCCATAGGGAGCTGCTGCTGCTGTTTGCTGGCTGCAAATGATCAGGCTAGAATCCTTTTTGAATGTGGTGTTTCTCCAGCGGAAGAAATGGCTGTTTAGGAAAGACAAAAAGGTTTTTAAAGATGATTCTGGTGTAACTTTATAGTCCTCTTTCTACAAAGTTACTGCAAATAGATCTGATGCAAGGACCAAAATCAACCATAAACTGATTAAAGATGCATCTGTATCAAAAAGGTTCTTCCTCTGTGTCATAAACTTCCATTATAAACACTAAGAGCTGCAACTCCAAAAGAATGAAATCATTGTTCAACAAATCTACTGAAAATGATCTGGGGTTAGACATTATCCAGTATCTCCATTTAGAGTGGGATCAAAGTCAACTGTGAGAGGATGAATAATGATTGATTTAACTTTAAATGGTTTGTGATTATGTAATGTTCTCAGAGAGTTTAGGTTCACTTCTGGGATTAACAGTCCCATAAAAATGTGTAACAAAAAAAACTTAAAACAAAATTCTCTTTTATTCCAGTAGCAGAAACACACATGGAAACTTTTAATAAAATAATATATTTTATTTTGAGTACCATTAGTTAGGGTGTAAACAATCTCACATTAAGAAATGTTTGAGGTCTTTTATTTCCATAAACAGCACTTGGTCGTCTCTTCTCTTCTGGAGCATACACAGCACATATCCTCTGCAAAATCTCCCCAGATCATTCAAAGTCTTGCATCCTCTTTTGAGATCTCTTCTCTTCAGCATGGCCCTAGGATTTTTTTTCTTGAGACTTAGAAAACCAAGAAAATAATGTTTATTTTGTGTCCAGTGAGCATGAGTAGATTTAGCCGCAGTTGTACAATCATCCTTCCTGGTAAAAAACACACGTATTCAGTGTTCATCCATATTTCTATTAAAAATCTCCTGTATTTCAAACAGATCATGAAGCCATGAAATCCAACAAGTTTCCCAGGAACTTTAGAAGTTACTCTGACCCACAGCATGACAGAACCCCCCCACCATATTTAAGGGTGGACAAGAGGTGGTCTCCCACAACTTTGCTCTTTCTTTCATCACCAGACCTACCTGGAGTGGTTGTTGAAAAAACAACCCAATCACAGTCTGATCCAACCAAAGTACACGGCTCCAGATAAAGTCAAAGTAAAGTTTGGTAATCTCCACATACTTATATTTGTCATGGTTTGACAGCAACAGCTTTTTCAGCATCCGTCCAAGTCTCTGCCAGTCGTGTAGACAGTAGTTGAATAATGGAGACTAGGTGACCCCAAGATATCACACTTTGCTGCAGTTCTCTATAACTGTGAGCATTAGAGATTTTTAAATCTCCTTTACCATCACGCTCACTGTGCTCGGTGGCGAGATAAATATGTGTTTTTGTCCAGCATAGTAGCCAGTAATATTTATACCCCAGGGAACCAAGAGAACATGGATCACTAAAGGTTTCTAGACTATGATAAAACTTTAAAATGTTAAGAAAAAATGTTTTAATAAAAATAAATACATATTCTTTTTTTAATATTGAACTTTTCTTTCACACTAACTAAATATGCTCAAATTAAAGATAGCATTTTTCTAAATAATTTAAATGTGAATATTACACTATTACAGCAAAACCTATTTATTTGAAAGCATTTTACATATATTTACCAGGGCTCCTAAGAAAGTTGTCAGTGTCTGTCTTTATTTTACTTAATTTCTTTTAATGAATGCCATCTTTCTAAAACTTATTTTTCATTATTTTTTATATTTCTTATTTCTTTTGAATGAAGTGTCTAATTAATTTTGGCTGTTTCATGCTGAGATAACAGCTCATTATTTATACTAGTGAGGCTGCCAGTGGATCCTTATGATTCTCTCTAAAAGCCTGCATGAACTGCTGTTTTATTAGATCCTTTTCCATTGCCACTTAAAACTTGGGGCTTTTCAGAAGCCAGGGGCTTTCAAAACCTGGATAGTGTTTCCATACACACTGAAACCCAAAAGCCACAGACTTTGGTTTACCCAGGGAAACCAAAGTCTGTGGCTTTACATCCTTGGGCTTTTAATGGAAAAGGGCTATTATTGCATATACTTTTTTCCCGCTCTAAATGTCTGCACTCATACTTCTCTAGCTTTGGGACAGCTTGTTCCCGGCTAGATGTTACTAGCATGGCTAATTTGTCCTGTTTGTTGCTGTTCTGTCCCTTTTCTAAATCGACTTATTTTTGTCTCTGACCATCCTTCCTCTACAAACAGTCTGGACAGAAAATAAACTCTCAGTCTGGTTGTAATTGGGGTTTTCCTCTGACCAAATATTTGGTCAAAATAAATTATTGTATTTTGTAATATCAAAAAAGGTTTATTTGATGTAAATAGCAGAGGTAAAATAAAAACATCAATTGTTGTAAATTATAGGGGTTTGTGCATGTTTCTCCACTCTATTTCCCTGACTGCTGTCCCTGTGACCCTTAACAGGATTTATGTGATATAGAAATGGATAAACAAATAGGGGAGAAGTGTATTTATGTGAAAAAGATGTAACAACCAAATGAAAACCAGCTTCTTCCTCAGGAGCGACAAATATCATTTCAAGAGGCCACACTGTCAAATCGAGATCACAAAGGGAGACAAGTTAAACTTTTGCAAACATGCAAGCCTTTCTTACATAATTGTTCACCAGTCAATACAAAAAGTTTCAGGTTTCTTCCCACAGAGCAAAAACAAGTGCGTATGTTTAATTGAAATTGGATATTGCTACGTTTATGTGTGTGAATGAAGGATTGCTTTTCTTGAAAAGGGAAATTACTGGATTATTCAATAATTGAATTAGAATAGTAAAATAAAATGTTCTGCTCCAAATGTGGAACATTAAGAATAGGTATCTGATCTGTAAAAGCTCTTAGTGCTGTCATGGTTCAGCCTAGTTCAATCTTTTTCTGATGCCTTCAATGACACATGTATTCAGCAACATGTTTTTAAGGTTAAATGTGCATGTTGCTGCTACCTTTCAACTTTTACGTTTTTGTCAGGTGACAACCACAAACTGCAACTCAATTTATGAGACAGACCAACACAAGGTAGTATATAATCCTGAAGTGGGAGGGAAATTATTGCTTTCAATTTGTTTAACAAATAAAACTCTAAGCTTGTAAACTGTGTTGTGTTACTCTGATACCCCCTAAACAGGTAAGTGCACGTCTTTGAAACGGGGGTATCGGGTTTGAACACCAGTTGTGTCAGGAAAGGCATCTGATGTAAAATCTGTGTGCAAGTCGTGATGACTTGCTGTGCCGACCCCTGGATAAGGGAGCCGACGAATGGACTCTACCCCTGATACCCCTAAATAAAATTGTGTGCAATTAGTTGCCTTCAGAAGTCACCCAATTTGTAAATAAAGTCCACCTGTGTTGTTTAATGTCATTATGAATGTTTCTGAGATAAAAGTGTCATAATTTACAGAATGACACTTAATGACAACAGTCATAAACACTTCATTATAAAGTTTGTGATTAACACAAGTAGAATTCAAGTGGGTTTATTTATCAAGGGGCTGTAAATCTTGAAAAAAGGGAACTGCGTAGCAAAATAGCACCTCTAAATGCCCCATCCAATCTATTACATTCATTCAGTTGTTTAAAATAGCAAAATGCCTTAGGATGCAAATCTGCTATGTAAAGAAATAAATAATTTCTCAATGGTTTATGCCTATGATAAAGCAATAAAATGATAAAAAGCCTTTTATTATTATTTGACATTGTTATCTGCAGTTTTATTACACAACGGCAGCAAGTTAGCTTAATCAAATATGAATTTCATTTTTATCTTAACGCAAAAATGGGTTCAACAAATGAAGGGCAAAAGAAAAATCTATTCTAAATTAACAAACATCTTTGCATGCTGCAGAGATTTTGTTTATGTTTGTTAGTAATTTGTGAAGAATGAAAACGTTGGTGAGATTAGGCTGAAAACTAAAGAGAGCTCAGACAACATAACTAATGAGGTAATTAGACATTTATTAAACACAATAATTTTTGTTTTTCAGATCTCACACTCATGAGCTGTAAAATTAAATGTTCATCTTTAAAATGAGACATCAAGGCTCTTAAAAGTCACTACAGGCTACACATCATATGAGACCAGACCTATAACTAAACAGCATTTGTTATAATCCCCAGGTCTTTGACTATTTTTAGGTTTCTGGCGATCGTGCAGTTCTGTTTGTGTTTTCACATTTTTAGTATGGTTTATTATCTGTAGATTGGGTTCTGCTTATTATGATTTAGGTAGTGAATTGTTGTTTCTATTACAGCCTTATTTTCCTACCTACTTGTCCTCCAATGAGTTAGTAAGTATATTTTATTTTATTTATTTTGCATTCCTGTCAGATCACTGCTCTCTCACTCTCCCCCCTTAGCTTAATTACATTACACTTTACACCTGTGCCAATTGATTCACCTGCCTTCCCCTCTGTCTCCTCCTCTTTTTTATTCAGCCAACTCGTTCACACTCATTGTCAGGTCCCCCATTATGCTACTCCTGTGCCTTGTCAGCACCAACCCTGCCGGTAAGTTCTGTGGTTTTGGATTCGATAAACTGTCTCTTCATCATTATGTGACTCCTTAGCTCTTGTCTGTGTTTTGGTCTCGCTACAAGCACAACAAACCTGACAGCATTATTCTTCCTCACAAGCATCCTTTTATGACATGGCTCGGAGGGTGAACGCAGAATAAAATCCAGCAGCTATCGCCACTTCATTTAACTGGGAGAGAAAACTGGTGATGATGGAAAAGAAGATTAGGAAAAAAAGGAACTGAAGCACAGGAGAGAGAGTGAACCAAAACACCGGCACTGATGAGGATTATGTTGATGGGAGTATGACGAATGCAGTGATCAATGGCGTGTGGCCTCCGACTCATTAGAGCTCTAACACATTACAGGAAATAAAAATAGAACAGATGGAAAAGCAACACATCTGACATCTTCCGCTCAGAGGACACCAACCAACTCTTCTTGAGTTATAAAGAAAAAATAGTTCAGGTAAATAGTGCATTATGCTCAATTTGTATTATTTCAGAACCAGACAATTGTTAAAAAATAAATGTTACCTCTGCCTATTGTTCTGTGCAACAGTAAGCAAGTTAAACAAGGTTTCTGAAAGAACAATATGGGGAGGAACCACTGCTTTCTTGTTTGGGGGATGAGAGGTGAACTACAATAATTAGATGTTAGAAATATGGATATATTAGGGAGGAGAGGTGATGAGTTTTATTATTATTTTTTTAAGAAAGATGTCAGAAAATGCCCAGGTCTGTCATATAATGACTTATAAAAAAGTAAACAATCAGATATCAATCATAACAGCTTCTGTTTCTTCTTTTCAAAGCACTGTATGTTGTCAATCATGTGTACACAGTGCCTTACAAAGGTTTTCATACCCCTTGACACTTTACACTTTTTCTAACATCAAAACATCAACAACAAAAAAATACTGTGGTTTTATGTGATAGTCCAACAACAATTAGCATATAATAGTGAAGTGGAAAAGGAAGGATCGTTTTAAAAACTTTGTCCACGTTAAATCTGAAAAAGGTGGAAGGCCTTTATTTTCAACCTCTATAAATATGACAGCCTATAAAAAAATCCAGAGAAAAATCTTGGCTTCAGAGGTTGTTACAATGTGTGTAATTTATATTCTCAGTATGAATCCAGCTATTCTGTGAAGACCTCAAAGGGCTGTTGGAGGACAACAGTGAACAAACAGCATCATGAAAACCAAATAACACCGCAGAGAGAGACATAGGGGAGAAAGTTGTGGAGAACTTTAAAGCAGGGTTAGGTTATTAAACAAAGTCCAAGAGTTTAAACATTTCATAGAGCTCTGCACAATCCATCACACATGAAATGGAAATATCTTGGAATAACTGCAAATCTAAGACACGACCATCCAGCTACACTGACAGGCCAGGCAAGCAAAAGATTAACCACAGAAGCAGCCAAGAGATTCATGGGTGATCTGGAGGAGCTGCAGAGATCAAAAGCTCAGGTGGAATAATTAGTTGACATAAGAACTACTAGACATGCCATTAATGGTAAGCTGCCAGGAAGAATGTCATAAAAAGTCACGTTAGGAGTTTGCTATCAGACACGGGAGGAAACACCAAACTGGGGACAGAAGCTGCTCTGGTTAAATGAGACTAACTGGTCTAAATGACAAGAGGCGATATTTGGAGAAGCCTGCCTACAAAAGATTTGTTTTAGCCAATCATGGTATCAAATTAATGTAAGCAGCAGGCACCAAGCGAAACAACAGCAAGTTATGCTGGTCAAGGAACTTCTTGCTGTTCTTATTTCAAAGAAGAAATTGTAGATTCTGACAAGACAGATGCGCTGTGGGCTTGGCAGCTCTTGCTTTCATCACCGCTGTATGCCGCGCCTTAAACCATAATACTGGGGCCAGTGTGATTGGCCCAAACTCACATAATTTACATTGGAGCGGGACAAGATGGATTATGGTGTTTTGTGAATGCACAAATACCGCAAAAATTCAGCTCACAGGCAACATTACTAAACACAGTTTAGTAAAGTACTATTCCTTTGCAATTCAGCACGCAAGCTGCTGGTAGTGGGTGGGCAAGATGAAAAATAAAATGGCGGTCTGACAGTGTTTTTGCCCCCACACCATAAATACGTGTAAATAAGCATTTCCTTTGTAAAAAAATTAATCAAAATATTCACATGAAAATCTATTAATTTAGAAGAAGTCTTCTTCTACACTTCATTTAAGATGAAATATAGAGGAAGTTATGTTTTTCTACGCATTGTGCTGTATATGTGCACCTAGTTTGTGGTCTGTACTTCATTCATTCTCGCAAATACGCTCAATTGGCTGAAACCGGGGAAACTGTCATGCAGGTGAGACATCTAAGGTCAAAGTTAGTGATGAAGGAGGAGAGGAACCAAGAGAGAAAGAGGAATCAGAGGCATTGTGGGTGCGTCAACCCGGTTGGGGCACAGGAGGGAGTGCGCGGCTAAAGAAGTTTGGGAAACGCTGGTTTAGATCAAAGTATTTTCTTATGTAAGAATGGCCCAGTCACACTCCAGACCCAAGTTCAGGAAAGGATCTGTGGCAAGAATTGAAAATTGATGTTTACAAATGCCACCCATTCAATCTGGCTAATTAGCATAGAAGACCAGGAAATTATTTTTGGCTCTAGATGTGCAAAGCTGGTACAGGCGTACCAGCTAAGACTTGAAGTTGGCGTCATAGAGGCCGGTGCTTCTGCTAATTATTGACCCAGACAGGCTGGTGACAAATGCACTACATACTTTTCAGATTTTATTACTAAAGTGTTTTTTTTTTATTAATCTTCCATCATTTTGCGTTCATATCTTAATAATGTGCTACTTTATATATTAGTCTATCACATAAAATCCCACCAAAAGCCACTGCAGCTTGTTGTTGCTGCTGAGAATTTTTTTGCAAAATACTGCAGAATGGACTGAAAGACCATTATTTACTCATGACAGAACAGCTATGGAAGGTAAATATTCTGTAAAACTGTCATTTGGTGTCGTAAAATCCAGCTCAGGAATGCCGGGTTAGCGAGGTTAGCTGCTGTCATGAGAGCCTGTTGACATCCCCTGTTCTGGTCAGAGGACTTATTGCTGCCACAGGACTGAGAAATCAGATTCAGAAATAGAACAACTGACTGGAGATACCTGACAGGCTTGTGCCTGAAACCTGGTCATTACTGTCCTTATATGCTCCACCTAAATTAGCTCCTTCCACACAGGGAAAACACGGCTCAAAAACCTACATGCGTATTAGCCACGTGTGTGTTCACATTTCTGCTCATCGTTTTGAACATGGGAACATTTTTTATTTTTTTACCTTGTAACACATTCACATGTGTTGAATTCCTGGCCTTTCACAAGGCAAGACCCATCTTGTGCTACTGTGAATATTTTTTAATAACCCAAGTCTATTTAACCAAGATCGCTCACAAATATCCCCAAAATATTTGAATCATCAACTAATCACTTACACAATTTTCTCAAACAAAGGTTGCAATTAAATTAAATTAAATTAAATTAAATTAAATTAAATTAAATTAAATTAAATTAAATTAAATTAAATTAAATTAAATTAAATTCTTGTTCATTGGTTTGTATAATGGGTGAAACTCCTGCCACCCATTCAGGTTTAAGTCAGTGAAAATAACAGGGTGACAAATATTGAACTGTAAGATACCAAAACATTTTTTTCCATCTTTAGATGCTTTCACACTGCAAAAGAAAATAGGTCTAGTAAGACAGTAAGGCAGCGCCTAGGGACCCCGTGTAAAGCGGGGTCTGGGGCAGTTTGGGGAACGCACCTCACGGCTAGCGCTCATGTAGCAGCGGCCGACTGTGTGTGTTCCTGGCAACGCAAGGCCTCAGTCAATCGTTCCCCCAAAATGTGTGATGGACGGTACTGGAACTGAAATTTCGATTGTAATGCAAATTGCAGTTGACTAATAAAATTGATTGATTGATTGATTGATTGATTGATTGACTATATTTGATCACTTTGAGGATTCTGCTCTCCAAGAAAACTATTATTTTTAATACATTTTTCATCCGAGAATGCTCGTACCTTCTTAAATTAAAGATAAATGTCGGCACTGATATTTCAGGTTGTTTCAGGATGTTTTCATGTTTGATAGTAAATCGGTGGGGTAGTGGTAGTGATATCGGTTTTCTGTAGGAGGTTTCTAAAAATGCAATACCTGTAAAAATTGCATAATCCTTTGAGTTATGCCTAATTTTATATGATTTCTCTAAGCTACTCAATATTTAACGCAGGTTTCAACACTCTACATTTATTTATCTAAACATTTTAATGACTACACAAAGTGTCCCAAAAGGAGTATTTGTGGGAAATTGGAAAGTAGAAGTTTGAGAGAGCCAACAGCTAATACAAGGCAAATAAAACACAATATTTACACTCTGTTTCAAGTCCGACAGACGGAGAGACAGACAGAGGTAAGGAATCTGAGTGCGTCTGAGCTCGACGTGTCAACACATTTTCATCAGCGCGGAGAATGCTGCTGATGACAGCTATGGGAGGGCCTTTAATTGTGCAGGTACAAATGAGAAGATCAGAACACACTCAGGCAGTGGCAGGATCACACCACGTCAACATCCTTTGAGAGTTTCATAATTGTTTCTCCAGTGGTGAGCTTTTTACTTCATTCCCTTCATTGGCACATTAACACAAAGCTTGAAGTCAGCTCAGTTTTAATGGGCTTCGGGAGGTTTGGGATATTTGGTTTAGGGTAATTGAAAACGTAGAAAATTGCAGCAATATAAACTGGATTTAGCCACAAGGCTGGTTTCAATGCAGAGTCCCTGGCAGATTGATGGAAAACAAAAGGTTACATAAATTAAACGATACCTCAACAGACAAAAACATAGAGAACATCAAAAGACAGGAAAAATAAAAGATCCAAGAAATACACTGAAGTGTAAAAACTGTTTACAGATGTCCTGTTGCTTCAGAAAACATTTAAGGTGAGCTTTTGATATGCAGAATGACGTAAGGCTGCACCTTACTCGAGGCAAAATCTCTCACTTCTGTTATCTATTTAATCTTACTTCATTTTGTTTTTTTTCCCCACGACATGCTTCCGTTCACATTACGAACAGAAACAAAAGAAATCATAGATTCAGGTTTTATGTCAAGAAAAGAAGCAATCAACCTCTACTGTAAAGTTGGCTTAGTATTGGAGTGCAAAAACATAGTGGAAACTGTTAGTTTTAGGTTATTCTTTAGTTATCTACCATTTAATTAACACATTTTCTGTATACAGGTGAGGTGAGCCCTTATTATCAACTAACTCATCTCAATCTTAACATTAATCCTACTGATCAGCATATTAAAGCTTTAATTGTTAATAGAAACAAACACATTACTGCATAATTTAGCAAAAAAAAAACATGGGCAATGTCTAAAAAAAAAAAAAGAATGGAAAAATGTGGGATGAGCTTTACATTTGCATGCTCAGTTCTGTTGTATATTCAGAAACGATCCATTGCAACACTAACAGCATTTCGTTGCTCCCTCTGCACAATATGACTGCTTGGAACTAAGGAGATCTTGGTGCACTCCGGTTTCAGTAGCATTCAAACTTCGTTCGACTGGGGGCATCGTGTGGATAGGTGGGCGGAGCAGCTGCACAATGTACTGAGGCTGTCATCCCTCAATGCTGCTGTCCCTGGTTTGACTCCCGGCCCAGGTTATTTATTGCATGCGTTCTCCTTCTCCGCCCCCTTTCCTGTCTAGTAGCAACTGTCAAATAAAAACCACCAGTGTCATCGAATCACGCTCTAAACTCATACTTAGGGCTGCGTGATAAAAACTAAACACACAATTATAATCAGATTGTCAGGTTTTGCATTGGTGATATAAATTCATATTAACTCACACATATTCCTTGCTCTTCGCCTTCCTTTCAGTCATCATGCCTGTCAGTGAGCTCGGGCATCCAGGCAACTGTCGCCTACATCAGGTGTAGGTATATACAGGGCAATGAGTATTACGATTATGCTGAGTGTGCTCTTATGGCATTTAAAACAGAGAAAAAGCAAAAAAAAAAAAAAAAACGATTGAAATCCAGTAATTCTTTCAAACTCAAATAGGGGTGTTTCAATGAATGCAATATTATATCTAATTTCAAACGGTCTGGAATGGATCTTAGTGTTGTAACAAAACTATGCTATGTGTTATGGGTTTTTGGCTCATTCAGTGCCCCACCTCTTTAAAACCAACTGGTTGATAATGCTTTATTTTCCACACACTCATAGATGATTAAAAGCTACCTATTTTAGCTCATTTTAGGGGAAGATAATTTATTAATTAATTTAAATCTAAAAAAACAGAGACATCATAAATGTTTTCACTTCATGGCCTGATGGGTCTTAATATTCTCTTACAGCAGGAAAGTCAGGCTCCAATGTACCATAATAGCCGAACCTTACGATTTGTTTATTATTGCTTAATCAGGTTGTATTTGTGGTCAAAGTTTTTGTATGTGGCATCATACTATTGCACCTACAAGAGGGGCTGGTGTTAGATTAGCATCACCAATAAATCAACCTGTTCAAACACTCCCATCTGCACAGTAGATGTTGCCTGTTAAATTTTTAAATAACTAACTGATAAATATGGAAGAAAGTATAAACAATTTTGCAAAGAACGGTCTAGTGCAAATTATTTCATTCTATTATTACATCCACAAGTATTTTTTGGGGGGACATTATGTGACAGATCAACACAAAGTAACACATGATTTTCAAGTGGAAAGTGATTTGTAAATGTTTTATTTTTTTACATATAAAAATCTGAACTGTGGCATGCATTAGGGCCAGATGATAATTCAATAACGAAATGAATCGAGTGATAGACGTGTGGTCCAACAGAAAAAAAGGGGTCAATAAAAATTCAACAGAAGAACAGTTTTCCTTCCTTTTCCTTTCCTTCCATTCTAGCCTATCATTTAGATTAACATTACAGTCATTACATTCAACCCACCAATCACAAATGCAGACTCAGGAACAATTAATCACCAAGCTTCAGAGAGTGCGTGTTTTTTTTTCTTTTTTTAAGACTTAAAGTTTTTGTAAAATCTTGGTTTAATAAAGGGTTGTGTTTGAATTCAGTGTTCTTCATCGATCAATATGATTTTTATCTTATTGATATGATTTTTTTTCTACATGGTCCAGTCCTTAAAAAAAGGTAATTAAAAAGTTCAATAGAAGAACAGCTTTCCTTCTTTTTTCATCCTAGCCTATCATGTGCGTTAATACTACAGTCTTACATCCTCCCAACCAATCACAAATGCAGACCCAGTAACGCTCTGTCACCAAGCTCCGCCCCCTTCAAAGAGTTCAGAGATCACGTGTTCCTTTTTAAAAACTTGCAGTTTTGGTAAAAGGTTGGTTGAATAAAGGGTTGAGTTTGAATTCAACGTTTATGTGGGGGGGGGTTTTGTAAAAAAAAAAAAAAAAAAGTCATTAAGCTGCATTTAAAATGTATGTTTTACATTTTTTGGATAATTATCGATATCAATCAATATAATCTCTATTTTGTCAAAATGCTTTTTTTCCATATCACCCAGCCTTAGCATGCATCTGAGCGCAGCCCACAGGGTCCATTATATTGTAGAAGAACCTTCAGTATGCTGAAAATGTTGCTTTTTCTATCCATCCTTGCCTCCATTGTCTATAACCACTTATCATGGCAGGGCCGTGCGTGCCCGTCTCCAAAGATCACTGATCGCTAGATGTGGTACACTCTGGACAGGTCGCTGATCCATCACAGGGCAACACAGAGACACATAAGGTGCAATTTTGGATAGATGAAATAACCCAACAGTCTTGTGCCGTGGGAGGAAGACAGAGTACCGTAGAGAACATACACATGCACAGAGAAAATATGCCAACTCCATGCAGAGCAACTCCAGGATGGGATTCGAACCTAGGACTTTCTTGCTGCCAGGCCCGTATTAAGACAATGTGGTGCCCCTGGGCACTATACCTCAAAGCCCCCCCCCCTTAACTGTGCTGTCCTCCGGTCAAAAACATCAGACATAATCAATCAAATTTCTGTAATGTAATTTACTATTTACTAACTTACTCCACTACATGTAGGCATATGAGCAGTGAGCAATATTAAAATATCTCATTTTAAAATGTTGAAATCAAAAAAATCTTGATTTATTTATCATTTATTATTATTGTGACATCAGTGTTCACAAAACGAATAATGCATGGTCTTTCAACAATTTCAAGTAAATAATATAACAATTTATGAAAAATATATTTTTAAAGCATGCGTCATGTGGTGCCCCCCCATGGTTGGTGCCCCTGGGCACTGGCCCACTGGCCCTTATGGATAACTACATGGGTTGTAATAACTACAAACCAGACTTCTTAGGGCTTTTATGCCATTGTGACATTAGGGTCGAATTTGTGGCATGCACAACTCTTAGTGCTGCTGTTAACAGATTTTCCAACCCAAGCTGTGGATCTCTAAAGCGCCACAAGAATCACCATAGGTGTTTTGTTGCTTCTCTAAGTAACGCTCACTTTGCTTGACTTTTCACGTTTTACTTCCAGATGATGGACTGAGCAGTACTTCATGAGATGTTCAAAGCTCCAGATAATGTTTGTTAACCTAACCCTCCTCTAAAAGTCTCCACAACTTTAGTCCTTCTCCAACAAAACCTCTGAGGCTTGGTTTTTACATAAATTAAATTGAACTCTACTTGCAATAGAAGTGACATCTGTAAACAATTAGTGACACTTAATTTTATTTCAGGATATCAGAGTAAAGGGGGTCTGAAGAGAAATGCTTGCCAAGCTTTTTGAATTGTTGAAATTTTGGATATTAAATATAATTTCTCTTCCACTGCACAGCTGTAAAGACCAAAGTCAACAACACCAACTATAAAAGGTGCACAGTGAAGTAAATACAGTTGTATGTAATGCATCTAATATGTATCTTAAAAATCTAACAGAGTCCTTTGTGTGTTTTCAATAGATAGTTTATGGATTTTGAATTGTGTCACATATCCAAAAGCAAAAAATAAAACCTAGTAAGTTGCCTAAAAATAACAACCGTTCTGGGTCAGGGTTCTTTCGTCCACAGTGCATGTTTCAGAATCACACAGAAAAGTTTGGAGCAAACACAGAGAGACCGAGAGAGGACAAAGCCAGACCCATTGATGTCGGTGGATGAAGGGGCCAGGGGATTGGACTATATTTAGCTTCATTGAGATGTTAATGGTGGAAACATGAGAAGAGCGCTGTGTGAGGGTTTGGTTGTGGGGTAACAATGATCGGCGCAAGCATCGCCTGTTGAATATCTGGACTTTACACTGGGAAAGTGTTTTTGACCACCCAAACATGAGCAATTGCTCAAATCAATGCTCATCTGTCTGTAACAATACATGGAAACGAGAGCATATCGGCAATCATTTGGCCCTGATCAGTACCCAAAGGAAATAATAAGAGGAAACAAACCTGCGGCACCATCTTTTGCTTTTTGCCCGTCTTACCCTATCTCTGTCGCCTTTCTCTCCAGCTGTCTTAACGTCTCTCTCTCCCTCTTTAAGCAACCCAGATTTCTGTCTTCAACTGTTGTCTTTCCTTTACTTGTTTCCTAGCAACAGAACTGACATGCCCCCTATTCGCAGCCCTGCAAAATCTGTGGTTTTAACTCTGGATTTTATAGCACAGCCTATATAAATCATGCTTCCCCACAGGGGGCTGAGTTATGTTCATTGTCTGCAGACAAACGACTCCGTTCGTGGGCATGCTGCTGACCTGGTTTCCTTCATATTAAAAGTTTAAAGTTTTCCAAGCAACAGTTGGGCTGTGAACAGTATTTGTTCGTCAATGAGCTCGGGGAAACAAGCTCTTTCGTGCTGAGATGTCACTGAAAGCGAACCAAATTCATTCCAGGAGTTCTACGACAGATTCTGAAGCCAAATATAGTTGACATGAAAACACTGCAATGCAGTCATTGGCACTGACGCTGCCCAAATCATCCCTGCCGAATTCACATTCCTCACCAGTGGGCTTTGAAGGATCGCTCAAACAATTTTAAAAAGGGAAATATTATATATATATATATATATATATATATATATATATATATATATATATATATATATATATATATAAACATTCAGTTTACAGCTTAGGTGTTTGGGTTTTTTATCATTTAATTTTCTCATTTACAGCATTCTCGTGGATGTCTGCACATAATCAGAAAAGAGGGTTGAGCAACAAGCTACCTATCATGCTAGCATTGGACTTAGACAAACTTTAATTGTTATTTTGTATGTACAGAGTGCATACAAAACGAAATTTCGTTGCATACATCTCAGGACAATGTAATGAGATTGCAACTGAAATAAAGTAACATTACAATATAAAGTGCAGCAGTGATAAGAATGTATCCTTTAGTGTATCCATTACCCTGAGGTTCATTGTAACAAAAAGCTGAAAGTCTAGAAATTCCTTAAGATGTATTACCATTTAATTTATGAAAACTGGTCTCTCAATCAAATAAATCAAATATGCAAAGAAAACCAAATTCGACAGGTGATTATGTTTCTATCTTTGATTGGTTGATAACTTTAAGGCATTAGCTTCAAACTATGATTCCCCCCCCCCCCCCCACTAATATGCAACTATCTATATTCAAAACAAACAAACTTTGCCCTACATTGTGCAACTTTTTTTGTCTAGTTTAAACTAAGAGCATCTCCTCTGAGAACTTGAAATACAGTTTCGATAGGCAGCAGCTACCATCTGCTGGCAGGAAAAAAGTACTGCAATATTTATTGGGTTGGACATTTGATCAGTTTTATGTTATCTAGTATACGGGTTGTTCTATCTGATGGTGTTTTATTGTGTTCTGCTGTTTGGGCAGGGTGAAAATCTATTTTCTAGTAGAAATCTTAAAGCATAATAAAGTATGATGATCTATTAAGGGGGAAAACAACCCAAACCAATATGGTCCAATGTGAAAAAGTGAATCTGCATTATTATTAAATAACAAATTAATTGTTAACATTGATCGATGACAATAAAAAGCGGTAGAAAGACATTTCTGAGGCTTTGGGATGGGAACCACATGGATCAAATAACACAAAGACTTATAGTTAGCCTGCAAGACTGTGAGGTGTCTGCAGAGATATTTGTCACCCGTTTCCTGAAGCTAGACCTACAAGTCCTGGATGGAGGGAAGCTCAGCCCAGATGAACCTCTTGGCAGACTTAATTGTTCGTTGTAGTTTGGTCCGGTCATGTTTTGTGGCTGAGCACACGATGGACAAACACAGCACAGACAACCAGCTCCTGTGGAAGAGCGTACTTCTTGAGTTGTCGCAGGAAGTAAAATGTTCTTCTGTACAGTATGTGAAAACCTTGAAAACCTGAATTGCCTAATCAATGTCTAGGATTAAATCCATCCAATAGAATGACCTTATCATCCTAGGATGTTAAGGTCTATCAAAAACGGACTATCCACTGTGGCTATCTTAAAACAATTCTGCAAACAAGAGTGGGACAAATTTCTTCACGGCAACGTTCAAGGTTCAATGGTTATCACAAACACCGTACAGATGCTGAGGTCACCAAGGGTCGCACAAATAGTTGATAGTTTTCAGAGGCAAGGTTGAGTAGCTTTTTTCCCCTATAGTAAATTAATTCAGCACTTATCTGAAAACTACATTTTCCATCTTAGTGGTTATCTTTGTCTAATCCTAAAATTTGTTTGATTACCTAAAATAAAAAGACAAGAACTGCGGAAGGGGAAAAAAAAAATTTCTCAGCAGATTACAGACAAATCCTCTGAATCATAACTTGGGTAGGCAGACCGTGATATAACTCGCTATCAGACTTTGGGACTATTATTCAACTCCAAGTTTTGAATAAAACAATTGTAGAAATTGACAATCATGCATAAAATTCTCAACAATTTTTAAAATGGAGTTTACAAAATACAATATTATGAGATGAGCATTGCTATCCCACATTTACTAGAGTCTGACTAGTCTTTTATTTCTATTAGTCCAAGGAAACTGACTGGATTCTTATTAGTAATAGAGACATCACTTTCATTCAACCATCTTTGGCAATGAAAGTGTTTTTCTTTTTATTCTAAAAGCAAAAATTGTCAAAATTCATATGAAGGTCCAGCAAAACAAATATTGGAAGGACTGTGAATGTGTTTTTGCTAGCAGGATAAAAACTTGTAATAAGCTGTGGACAGTTTGAGGAATACTTCTATTACAGCTTCGATGGTCAACGGTTTGGAGTTATTTCACAATCAACACGCCGCAAAAGCACAAAAAGGAAAACTGGAACATTGTGCGAAATGTATGTGTGAAAAATGCAGTATGTTACTGGTTCTCAAGCCTATTATTGTTAATCAAACCAGCCCTTTCGTGAATTAAGTTGGATCGAGATTTAAGTTAATGAAAACAGTTATACGAATCACATATGCAGTCACAAATCTTTTGCTTCGCAAAGGCTGGCAAGTTAAACAGAGGAATTAAAGGAAATGTGAGGACAGGAAGGGAAAGGAAAAAAAGGAAATGAAGGGAAAGGAAAGGAAAGGAAAAGAAAGGGTGTATAGCAAGGCATTAAACATCATTTCAGGTAGTGGCTTTAATAATGAATGTGCGCGAGTGTGTGTGTGTGTGTGTGTGTTTGATTTTGCTCTGATTAAACCCACCATCCCAGCAGCTACAGACTGAACAGGCTTGATTTTTCACTCCACGGGACCTTACATCGTCACATCATTACCTAATGGCTTCTGAAGTAGCAGCTGCTCCAAACTAGAAAACATACTGTACCATGCAGACGAGCTTGTCTCGAACTGCAGTGAATCATGCCGTCTGTGCGATACAACGGCCCTCTGGTGGGTCACACAATCTTAATTCAGCACAAGCAGGATCAAATTAAAGTTGAGTCTGAGCTGACATATATATTGAAAGAATGAATCCCCAACTCTTTGCGAGTTTTAATCATTCCCTGTCTCAGTATTTGTTGCTACGTGCTGCGGGATTCTGATGAGCAAAAGGGAACCAAACTATAGCTATAAAACAAATTGAAATGTGTTGTCCTGAAAGAAAAATCCCTTTGTTATTTCAGCTGTGTTGTGAATTCATTAGGTTGGACCTTTTTCAACATGATCACCTATTTATGACAACTGTTTGAGTCAGAAGCAAGAACAAAATTCATTTGCCTCATGAATGCATGCATGAGTCCCAAAGCGTGCAGTGGGCAGTTCTCAGTAGCTCCACCAGAGTTCGCCGTCATTACGCTGTGAACTCCGGTGCTCCCACTCTGGATATTGATGGCGTTCCTGTTTGCTTAGCCACAATCATTCTTTCCATTTGTCAGAAAAGCACCCTCCTGGCACAACATAAGTCATGCAGCCGCAAAAGTTGGACTCTGGCTTCTGGAGTGAACTGGATGTGATGAATGTCCCTCACATACACTTCAGGTGTGTTTTGGCTTGTTTTCCTGCACATTAGTCTCTAAAGTGTGGATATCATTGCTGACCACATAATTACTGACTCCATCACTGAATTGTAATCTCAAAACAAGGGCCAAAAAGGCAATTTCGAAATAGCTAAGGCTGCATGCAAAGCTCATTTTGGCTTGAAAGGATCAGTGTCTGAAATAAATCCTGTAGCACAACAAAGTAAGCTAACAGCACTGAACTCTCAAAGCACAGCACGGATATCTTTGATATTTTAATCAAGAGCTTTGAATGAGTGAATGGAGAGAAAATTCAAGGTCTGCAGCAGGGAGGACGTTCATTCATGCATTCATTCATTCAGTCATCCACCCCGGTGTGTGAGGACTTTTATATCCAGGGGAGGACACAACAGCTACAGTGCCAGCATATAAGCAGATATAAACACACAAATGCAAAAAAGAAAAGTCTTTTTTTGAAAATCAGATATAGCAACTCTGTGTGTGTGTGTGGGGGGGGGGGAGATAAATACGTTTTTAAAATGTGCTGGGAATTTTTTTTATCTGATTTTATGTGCATTCAAAGATTTCATATTCTACAAGTAAACAGGGGAATTTGTGACCAAAATTACTTTGCAAAGCTTTCTTCTGCAACATAAATCCTGCAAATGGATGCTGTAGGGAAAGGTTTTTGTTGCTTCACATGTTGAATTATCAACTGCTGTAAAAACAAGGTATGTAAATACAGGTATATCCAACAAATAGCTTAAACATACAGGTAAATTTATCATTCTTATACACAGATGCACCGATCATAGATTTTATAGCTTACTTCTGATTGCCAAGTTTGTAGGGCTATGACCCGTCAATTGCAATGTTGCATGATGCCTCCTTAAAAGTTACAAACAATAACAGAATACTGTTTTTTCTGCTTTCTGGAAAAAAATAGAAATTTCACTAATCAATAAAAAAGTTCACAGTGAAATAATACAATTGTTTCTCAAACATTGCCCAAGTTACAGAGACACATCTCTGAAAATCTACTATTACAGACAACAAATCATCCAGTTTATAGTTCAAAGGTATCTATAATAAAGTCCAACTAAAATTAATAACAGGGTATATCATTTGCTCCCTGACAGGACATACTTACCCTTTTTTATTTTTACTTTTTTGCAGAAATCATCAGTTTTTTTTTACAAGATACATTAAAAGACATAGTAGCTGTGAGGGCTAAATATTTTAATAGGAGAAAGCTCTTTTTTACTGTTACGTGTTAAACTGTTAAATTATTTATTGATTTATTACTATACAGGGGCTTTAAGAAGCATTTCTCACTTCATGACCATTAATAAATTAGAAGATCACAGTTAAATAATGATCATTCACGACTTTAGCAGATAGTGGCAGCCTGAATGAACAGTCAATGTGCCGTTGTAAAAATCAGTTTCCTTTCTAGACGCTTGTGGCAACTTTTGTCATTCCTCTGACTTCACTTTTAACACTTCACAAATACAAAAAAATTAGATGAGGCTTTATCTCACAGTAGCAACCCTCACTTTGAAGAGTGTTGATGTCAGTTTGCCTGGTAGCACATAGAGTGGTGCGTTCGCTGAGTGTTAAAAGGACTGAATTGTTTTGTTTCCAACCAGGTGATCACCTATCAGGGCCAGTCAGGAGTAAAATTGGCCATGTCCACTACCAGCTGATTTATTTCTGCATCTGTGGTGTATTGTTCAATTGTAATTATTCCTCTCTGATCCTGCCTGAAAATCCTCTGTCTGCAGTCTCATGACGTCACTCCCTCCTCCCTGTGCTGCACCGCTAATCAGGATCTGAGTAGGTACACCTGCGGCGGAGTCGCTGCACCTAGGAGGAGCACTATATTCTGCTGGCTCTCCCAGCGTGTAACCTGCAGATTCTTGAAAGCCTTCGTGCGAGTAAACCATCCAGCGTTCGTTGTCTGACTTCCTGATCTCAACCTGTCTCGTTCCTGCGTTCTTGCCCTTATCGGATTCTCCTGTTGTGCCGGAGCTCCGCCCACGCACTGCGCGTACGGCACCAAGTGCTCAGGGCGGCACCAAATAAAGTCATGCATTGATGAATGAAAAACGGCAGTTCATTGTTTTCATGATCGATCAACACAACATCCATACTTGATCTGCACTGTACCTGGTCTGCACTGTAGTTTGAACCCTATTTCGTTTTCTATTTCAGTGGTTTCTCCAGTTTATTAAACAGTCAACGAGACAGCTGCTCTCTGTCCCTTTTGTTCACCTCTCTTACTCAGCACGCTGAGAGGAGATGTGGATGCCCCTAAAAGGGAGAGAAGCAGAACCTTTGGAAGTTTTTTCTTTTGTAGACAAATAAAAAACACAGCAAAGCACCATTTCACGCGCAGTTACTGGATTAACTACTGAAACGACACTAAACCTCTTTGACCAAATGAAAACCAGCTCCACTCTGAAGTCCCGTCTTCTGTCTGTCTTAATCGGAGCAGTTGTGGGCGACGTCGCCCCTCAGTAGCGGCTAACAGGTAGAGAAACAGCAGGAATCTATAGAAACAACGGAGTTTTTTTTACTGTTGTAGATAAAAAAAACGTAGCAAAGCATCATTTCACATGTAGGTGTTCACTACTGAAGCAAGGCTAAACTTCTTTGAGCAAGTGAAAAACATTAAAACTGATGCAAAAATGAAGCACAATGGCAACAAGGCATGAGAAACGATGATAATTTTACGTCTGTCCTAAGTTAAAATGATAATATAATGTGTATGCAAGCCAGATGATTTTTGGTTTTGATAAATTCCTGTTCATGAATATTCCTCAGGAACTTGTCATGATCATCTGGATCAGTTTCATCTGTAAAGTCATATCTTTTTTATGTTTTTTTTTTTTTGCATCAAACAAATAGAACATGTTAAACGAGAATAATAATAACTATTTTTCTAACAGCTAATTTTGCCATGATTTTTGTTTGTTTTGCTTTGGACTTTTCAGCCTGTCACCCCTCAGCCACCAGCCACTATCCAATCAGTTCAGCCACCAGTCAATTAGCCCACATCAGCTCCACCTGCTGCCAGTAATTACTGTCAACTCGGCTCACCTGTTCACCTGCTTCCATATACCTGCTCCAGCCAACTCATTCCGGCCAGAACGTCTCTTCTCTTCTTGTCCCGGCTTATCTGTTCTCGTCTTGTTGCGCCCTTCCTCTACCAGTTTCTGTGTGCTCAGCCAGCTGGACTCTTCAGATAAACGTTGCCTTTGTCTGCATGCTGCTCATCCCCGCCTGCCTGCACCTTCAGCCATTACTCATCTGCCTAGTCTGGTCCTGCTTGCCTGCCTCACCTGCCATTACTCATTCCCTCACAATAAACCTTTTAAAGAATACGTAACCCTGTGTCCGGCTGCATATCGGGTTCACCAGCGTTATCCATAACTAATTTTAGGGTGAGCCCTAGTTCTTTAATACACTCCCCATTGTTATATTTATTCCATTCATTGTACTTTATTTGTCCTTGTTTTAATCTTTCTTAAAATCAGGTGTCTGTTAATTTTCCCAATAGGTAACACAAAGGCAGACAGACAGATTATGGGCACCACAGGGTCTTTCTATAACATGAAGGGCTATTTTTTTTTATAACATGCAGAATTTTAAAAGATTATATTTAATTATATTTTAACAGCTTATTGTGCCACCTGTATTAAATACTGACAGAATATACAAAAATTGGGGGTTTCTCATACATTATTAAACTTGGACATAGTTATAAAATATAACAAAACAGAAACCTATTAGCTTACTGAATAGAAACAAGTTGAAGAGCCGGGCTGAATGAGAGCCATTTAGCTGACAACTGAAGGAACGTGTTACGTGTTTATATTCAACAGCAGAACTACACGAGGAGCCTTTTCCATCCTAATAAAATGATGAAAAAGTAATCCCCCACCGGACTCCGCCTGACCCGCTTCATAGTGAGATTGGAGGAGGCTTCTTAAACATTCATACTCTGTGTCGGCTGAATTCTGTTGGGTCATTACATACATTCTCATTTTTGAAGAAGATAATGGAGAATCATTCCAGAGACACATGAAACAACTCCTTGATAAAGATAGACTAGCATTGTATCATTGATATAAAAAAAGCAACACAAAAATGTCATGAGAGTTGAAATGTTAGGGTGGGTTTTGGGTTTCTGTTGTTGTGCTTTTCTCATTTCCCTGTTTTATTATGTTTTAAAAGGTGTTGCCTTATTAATTTACTCTTTGTTTTTGGTTTCTTGATTTATCCTTTGAGAAATTTAATTTATTTCTATTTTTGTTTATCCCTCCCCTTGGTGAAAAGTGTTTCTTTGGGTCCATCCAAATACCCTTATTGAGCAAGCACTCTTTAGCCAAAGTGGAAGTGTGTCAGCAGCCGCCATAAGTGCTGTCCTAATAGTACAGTAAGGAAGGAGGTAGGAAAAGGAGCCTGTATGCTTCCTCTCACAGTTAGTTTAACCTAGGTACCTTGCGACGTCCTTTACTAAGGAGCCTTAAGGGATCCCACTGTCCTTTGTGTGAAATGATGTATAAACACAGCCCACTTCACAAAAATTAATGAAAATGTCTGCTAGAATAAAAGTATGGTTGGGATTTTTTAATTTTCTTATGTTTTATAAGGGCATCAATTAATAGATATCAATAAATAAAAACATTTTCCTCTTTCAAAACATAATTGAAGGAAGTTATTATATACTGTTTTTATTTTATTTTTTGGTAACAGATTGTTTATTTTGGAGCAGTGTTTGCTTTTGTGAGGCTCAAACTGTCTGTATGCATAAATGTACAAGCATAAAAATTTTTGAATTCAATTATTTTTACCATTAGGTTTACCACAAGCACATCAAATATTACCAAGTGTTTTGATAAAACGTTACTTCCAGCCCAGGTATCATTATTACTGCTTAGTTTAATTTTACAGTACAGTACTTACCTGAATACTTGTTAAAGTCAGAACATATTCATATAAAAAGACTAAAAGATACAGGTTGTAGATGCTGGTGATTTCGTACCCTGGTATTCATTGATTATGAAACGGATCATAAACATCAAGAAAACCTTCTTGGAATACCTGAACCTAGGCACATAGCTGTATGGTTATTGGTAAGCGTCGTCAAGTGTCTGAATGCGAATCCACAGGAGAAAATGAGGGAGCTCACTGCTGTCGAGTGATGTTAAATTGGAGGAAGCAGAGGCTATATTTCACAGGGTTTTCTCAGGGGAGGAAGCTGGATCCAGCAAAGCAGGGCATGTGCCTACAAAGATGCATAATTATAACAACCTTTAAAGATATGCTGGATTGCAGTAATAGAGCTTAAAGAATGAAGACAAAAGCAAAAATATTCTTTTGGAAAAATGAATACAGGCCATTTCAGTTTTGAATAACTTTATTTTATATTGTAACCAAAGAAAGAAATAATGGTCTACTGGTCTACTGGTCTACTACTTTGACTCATAAGAGGATATTAGACAGCAGAATGGGGCTAACATATATTTTTAAGATGCAAAACGAAAAAGGTTTTAGACAATACTTTGTCATGAAAACGTCCTAACAAGATTCATTTTCTGTTGTTTTGTTGGGAGACTAACGCCCCTTTTACACCGGCTCCATTTGGCCAGGCTCTACTCAGCTCCACACGCTTTGTGAGCATTTAAACTACAGTTTATTTCCTACCAGGCTGGCTTTTTCTTTCCCTGCTCAGGAGTAGCGTCGATCAGAGCAGAGTAGGGCTGAAATATGATGTGAACAGACTGCTTTTTACTGATTGGTCAAGGGGGGGAGGAAAAACAAGAAGGTTTTCTCAGAGGAAGTGCAGGGAAAAGTTAAACTGGATTAATATTAAGATCCACCATGAAAGTGGGTCAAACCAAAATCTTATTTTACTATTTACAAACAATAAACCATGCCTGAAGGTAATAAAAAAAAGAAAAAGGGAACTTCGGCTTTCCATACACAGATGGACACACTGCATTTATTGACCTAACTCAGATCCCGGGATTTGGCGAAGCTTTCCCTCAATTTACTCAAACTGAAAGCTATTAAGTTTTGCCTCCAAAGAGTATTTGGTTAAAAAATTTGTTCACGGCCTTTGATCGAACCACTGTGTGCAGGAGGCATAAGAAAATTTTAACTCCTTTATGCCTGGTACACAATGGGTAATTTTCAGCCATCACAGACGAAAGATGAGGTCAGTGGGAAAATTGTGTAGAAATCTTTGGTCGTGGCTCTAGATCTGCGGTCTTACGTCTCACAGTGAGATTGGTTTAACGATGGCCGTTATTAGCGTCTTGCAACCAAAAACAGCATGCTATCAGTATCTGGAAGTGTCCGATGGTTAGAATTAAAATCTCAATGTGACAGCTACCTACGTCCACTAATCAGTACTGTTACGATATGAGAGGCTCCACAGGTTCTGAGCAGTGCTGCCCCGCAAATACAGAAAAAAGGAATACGTTTTGGATTTCTGAGTCAATTCCTGTCGGGGATAACCTGTTCTGTTTGCTCCGATTAGAAGAGTTTGTTTAATCAGCGCAAACACACCGCCACACGGAGCATCAACAAACCAAGGCTGTGATCAGGTGAATCCCAATAAACTGTGTGCATGTACTTTACATGCCAGTAGCAAACCAGTGACAGCTTTCATTATTATTCCCTTATTGTGGTAGCCTAAACCATGACTAATAATCAAGCTGGACCCCAATGCATTTTTTTCCGATTGGAATTATTTCTATTTATTTATTTTTCACCTGCAGCAGATTTGATGAGCTGAACTGGAACATTTGCCAAATGTATTTCATTTATTTACAATAGGAAATTGACGTTCAATTAAACAGATTCATCCACAGTGCGTTTATTTTATTACTGGATTATTTTTATTAAACTTATTTGATTGTGGTTTTGGTTTAGATTAATGGATTTGGGACTGAAGAGTAGAGCACGCAGATGAACAGCTGATTTTGTTTGTTTTTGTATTAAATGCTACCGGTCCTGTAGCTGGAAGGCATTTGCTGATTAAGTTCCTTATAGTTGTGCATCGTAAGCGATTAAGTAGTAAACGGTGATCGTACAATGTGCACACATTAAACTTGACGTTGTACCAGAGATGATTAAATCAACATTGCACAGGGTATCATGGGGTAGCCTTAAAAGATCACACTTTGTACCAGGAATCAAGCAAACTCTGAACTGGATATTGCATCAGCACTCATGAACTGTACGCTGCAGCAGACCCAACCAGAAGCTATAGATGAGTTTCCAGTGAGGCAGATCGAGGCTCTAGTTAAACCAACTAGAGAGGGCAGGACGTGAGCAGGTCCAGGAAATGAAGAGGCAGAACGACGAGAAGACACCGGGGAACTATACATGCAGGCCGCGGGACAAGACGAAACGTGTCAGGGAGTGGTTGAATGAGGGCGGTATAAGTAGGCAGAGGGACACTAATTAGATGCAGCAGGTAGAACTGCTTATGGTGCTTAGCCGGGAGGTGACTGAGCTGATTGGATGGTAACTGGAGGCTGAGAGGAGTGGAGCATGGAGTGGAATAATCAATAGAGAATAATCCAAACAAAAACAAAAGTCCAAAATCATGATACTCTCAGCCTCTGTCACCCGCCCATATCTGGGCAGGCATAGAGAACCCAGGCCGTATTTATTAGTTCAGGCTGAGCTGTGATCTTGATATTCATCCAAATGGATTATTTTATTCTTAAAAAAAAAAAAAATCCAGACATTCTTGCATTGATTGATTTTGACTTTGTAAAGTGCCTTGAATTAACGCTATATAAATAACATTATGGAATTGAATTGCGTATACAATAACAAAAACATTATGTGTATGTTTTATTTTTTGGTTTTATTTAGGTTTTTATCTATAATGACTTGTTTAGGTTTTTTATTTTTTACCGTTTCTCGCAGATTTCTTTGCAGTGTCAATGCCACACAGTAATGCATTACTGAGGCAGCGCGCACGACACTGACGGCTGGGGGCTAACGACACCCCCAGCAGGTGTTCACCCTGTAGAGGAAACATATTTCAACCACTTGCATCCGGATTATTCAGAAGTATTCGTGCCCATGGGTGAGGGTAGGATAGTAGAACAACCAGTAAATTGAGAGCTTCACCTTTTGGCTCAGCTCTCTCTTCACCACAATGAACTGGTGCAGCTTTACTGTGGCCACACCAATCCGACTTGTCAATCTCCCGCTCTAAGCAAGACTAAGCAAGAGCAGCTATCTTAAAGCTAAAATCTTCTTGATTCGGAAAGGAAAGCAAGTCTTTAATAGCTGTTTTTAAACTACCACGGTACCTTTCAAAGGTAAAAATCCCCCTTCAACATACCAGATCAGGGCTGTAAAACTTCAAAGCAAGGTTAGGTTATGAAAAATCATACCAAGCTTTAAACATGTCTCAGAGTGGTGTTCTGCAAGTCTGCCAAGACAAGGTCATAAACCGGAACTGACAGACGGGGCAAGAAGAGGATTAACCGGAGAAGCAGCAACGAGCCCCGTGATAACTCTGGAGCAACTGCAGAGATCAGCCGCTCAGGTGGGAGAATCTACTGCTCGTAATAACTATTAGTTGGGCATTTAATAAAACTGTGGCAAGAAGAAAGTCCTGGTTAAAGCAATATATAGTGGGTACATTACCACTAAGGTAGAGAGCAAACATTTGGAAGGAGGTGCTCTGGTCAGAGGAAACCAGAATTACCAATAGAGAATATGTGGCAATATATGTGATGGTGTATGTTGGATATTAATAGTATTATTGTGAGCACTGAACTTACAGCACCACTTTGGCTTCTTAGTTTTTGCTTCGGATTACTTGCCTTGTCAATAGAGACAGCACTGTGACATGATTGTAGGGTAGAGGAGGGAGGCGTGATGCGCCTTGGTAATGCTGAACAAGGATTCTTATGAAAATTAATCTAACAAATTCGTTAAGCAAACACATTTCTAAAGACCGGAATAATGTAACATTTTTCATCCTCAAAGACATACAGGAAACAACGCGGCGGCATCCTAGACAAAGCAGCAAACTTCTTGTATATTATCATTAACGTTTTTGCTAAGCCATCTCCTGTTCATCACTGCGCTGCCTCTGCTCACCACGGCAAAGTAATATTTAGACATTTTCTCCTGACAGATCGGACATCTTTGGAAATCATGATCTCTCTCCATCTCTGTGACGGTCATCAACAGTGTCAGCTCGCAACAAACTGTCATCCAAACAAAGGGAGACAGGGAGTGAGAATAAGAAAACCAAATAAGATTGGAGGGTAAATGAGAGTATAAATGCACGGATGCATCATTTTATTTTCTATCTTCCAAGCACAGAAAGATAGATCTTGTCATAAAACAAACTCAACAGCTTGAATGAAGAGAAAACCTCTTTTTAACAACTGCCTAATTCTCCTCAATGACGTTGCCGTCCATATTCTTCGTTTCGATTGAGAGACGCACGGTTTTGTGGAAAGGAAAGCGGCTTTTCAGCATGTCATCATTAATAATTCAAATGTGACAAACTGCTCTGACATTTACACTGCACTGGGGTATCTGTCTGACACTGACAGAGGGACAATAATGAAGCAAAGGGAGAGCGACTCTGCTGCAGCTGTGCGCTGATGCAATTAAAAAGGTTTAACCTCAAAAAGTGTCCAACCTTCACGGTAAAAACACTAATGGTGGAAGCTGTGATGACCTTTAGAGAAATCCTCCATGGTCCTTTAGTTCAGACTGAGCTGCTTACAGTAGATACAACAAGTGGTCACATCCTGCCAGCTATAGCGAAGTGGATATGAATCACCAAAACGGGTTTTCAAGTCGTTTCACTTTTATAGTTTGCTTTTCTGCAATGTCTCTGTTTACACTTTCACATACTTTTAAGAGATGAAAGCGAATGCGCGAACGAGCTGCAGACAGACTCGGGTTTTTAAAAACCTCAGGACCTGCGGTTCAGAGAGTTGAGAACAAACCGATGAGTGAAAGTCTCAGAGGGCAGCAAAGTGCAGAAACTCTCGGAGCTGAAGATTTCTGCTGAGAAAAGCAACAGATTGTGGAAAGAGGCAGTGTCACTGTCTTCCTGACCAGAATAATACTGGGCCATATGTAGCGTTTTATGCACAAAAGAAAGATGTGGAAGTCCCATCTTACGAAGGAAAGAAGGACTCCATCTGTAACAAATTTCAACAATCAGAAAACAAGCCATATTCTTCGCAAAGCTGATTCATTTGGTTCCTTTTTCCATAAAGACATTTGAAGCATCACAGTCCCTCTGACAAAGTGTGTAATTCAGTTTCTTTTGTGAACAGCACCATAGACCACAAATTATAATGTAATTGAAAAACTTTTGATAAAATCTACTGATTAGTTGATGTAAGAGAACAAAGAGATGATTCAGTCTGGTAAACATTTGTGAGTGGATGCCGGTTGCTCAGCTAAAATAAAAACAATATGAATGGGGTTTTTTTTTCTGGTCCATGTGCTCCAAGCGGCTCACATACAGAATATTGGTACAAAAAGGGATGTCAAGGATTTTAGTCAGCCAGAAATCCTTAATTCGAAAAAGGTCTAACTTTCATTTGACAGTAGATTGGTAGATCAAAACCTCAACCTCACCACCAACAATATTTCCCAGTGGCTTGTACATTAAATTAATTTAAAATGTGAAAACTTGCACTTCCTTTGATTGGTAAATGCATCAAGAAACCTAGTGTACTGTGATTCCCTTTGTCTGTAGTTTGGTTGAAAATTAAGATAAAAGTTAAATCTTTTGAAGAAACTAATTGGGACTATCTTATAATTCCTTCTTTTATGTTGTTGGATCCCAAACTTCTACATTTAGCAGCATGTTTTTTTTTCATGGCCCATTTTTGTTTGTTACCAAGTTTATATATATATATATATATATATATATATATATATATATATATATATATATATATATATATATATATATATATATATATATATATAATTTCGCGTTAACTCATTAGACTATTAACGGCGATATTTTCTTTAACGCGCGTTAACGCATGTTGGTCACATGCTTTTATTTTGTGAAGGTCTGTTGCTGCGGTGTAGGGGTTTGAATCAGAACAGTAGGTGGCGATAATGCGCCAATAACCTCGCTGTCAGCCCAGCCTCAGATTCAAAGAGGAAGAAAGGTGCTGGCCGGAAAAAAACACAGCTGACATGCGGAAGGCGGTGTTTCCCGCAGGTACCGCGAGCGAGCTTAGGCGAGGCGGTGAGTTGGCGGCCGGAACAAGTTTTGTGCGGAGCGGAGCGGGGGGGGGTCTGCATCGACGCCGTCGGTGAAGTCGCTTCTCGTTTCAAAGTATCCCATTCACTATATGCGCGCGAGAAAGCAACAACAAAAAACCGCGTGTCAACGTCAAATAAACGCAAGCATATCGAGTTAGCAAGCATTTCAGTTTAAAGTTCTTCCAGCATGGAATATGACAGAAACAAGTTAGTTGGAACCACTGCCAAGTTAAACTTTGGTATTGAACATAAAATGGTAATGCTGCTCCCTGCTGTTACCTCAGAAATTGCCTGTTTTTGGTAGATTTTTTCCCCATAAAGAGAATTCCCTGTCAGTGGCAATAAGCTTTAATTTATTATTATTGCTATTTTTTGTTTTACATGTTTAAGTTGAGCTTTACACTAAATATGTGTTACTGATAAGTGCTACAAATGTTACAACACTTTTGTTCATATATATATATATATATATATATATATGTGTGTGTGTGTGTGTGTGTGTGTGTATGCTTTCATTTACTTTTCACTTTTCTGTTGGTAAACCTTAATTTACCGACAAAGACAATAAAGCATAGTTCTATTCTATTCTTTCAATCATCCAGCCTCCCCAGGTGAGTAAACCACCAGCACAGGCTGTTACAGCAGATAATGTAATGTTACCTCTGGGTCGTTGCTGCAATGCTTCATTCGTTGATTGATTTTGTAGCAGTGGTGCACGTGTGGTTTACATGGTAGTGCTCATGTGGCAGTTGTTTTTCAAGATGTAAACCATTACAGGAGTGGTTTACGGGCTGGTTGTGTAACCTATGGTGTTAAATGCATAGGACGGTGATGTTGAAGCATTATTTTCTGATAGCATCATTCTTTCAATGTGGTTAAAACTAAGTGTAGATGCACAATATTTTAACTGGCGTGCAGCAAGATTTTCACTCAAATGCTGAAACCAGAACCCCTGGTTCTGCCGGGTGGTGGCTAAATAATGAGGCCTGTGTAAAGGAACTGCTGTAAAAATAAATGTTTTACTACGGCAGCTCCAAGCGGTGAAGTGGGATAGAAGGCTTTATAGATGGTCAGACACAGTTAGTGTGTTTGTGTCAGACTGTGATCACAAGATACAGGGATCACAAAGAGTTTATCTAAGCCTCTGAACACCCCTGTCAAAAGCTGCACCAACAGAGACACACAGCTCTGCACAGGGAGTCGACGATAACACAACCCACACACTGTACATACAAACAGAGATGATGGCTTCAGCATTGATCTGCTGCTCTGCTCGTGTGGCATCTGTTAACCTCTGAAGACTGCAGCATTTTCACAATCTAACTCCTGTAGATTAATGCACTGCGTCGTTGATCTGACATGCAGTTGAGGACAGAAAAGTGTGTAATTATCTTGGACATGAATGTCATAACTTTGCTCTTTTGATTAGGCAACATAACTTTAATTGATTTTTTTTTTTTAAGAATTTGGTGCACAACTTTGAATTTATTTTAGATTCTCTCACAGGCTGAAATGTATACATACAACAACATTTGGATAGATTTTGCACCCCATTTCTAGTTTCACAGTTTCTGACTGTCAAGATTGACACCTCCTCTTACCGTACCTGGACTAAGCAACTTTTAAGCAGATTGCATTAGGACTGTGCAATATATAGGAAATTTATCGTCATCGCAATATCATGGATCGCAATATGCATAGTGCAAAGAATCACCTGCTGTGCAACAAGTCTTAGCTGATTATTTGAGCATCCTGCTCAAATATTCAGCTCTTCATGCTCCCTGCTGCTGACCAACTTTATGGAGATGCAGGTTTCATTTTCCAACAGGACTTGGCACCTGCACACAGTGCCAAAGCCACCAGTAGCTGGTTTAAGGTCAGGTAATTGGCCTGTTCTTAATTGGCCAGCAAACCTGCCTGAAATCTATGGGGTATTGCAAAGAGGAAGATGTGATATGCCAGACCTAACAAAGCAGAAGAGCTGAGGGCCACTATCAGAGCAACCTGGGCTCTCACAACACCTGAGCAGTACCACAGACTGATCCACTCCATTCCACGCCGCATTGCTGCAGTAATCCAGAGAAAAGGAGCCCCAACTAGTGCTGAACATGCTCATACTTTTCACTTTTCAGTTTGCCAACATTTCTGGAAAACCTTTTTTTTGTATTAGTCTTAAGTAATATTGTCATAATCTGATACAGAATTTTGGGGTTTTCATTAGTTGTTCGTTATGATAATCAATATTTAAAGAAATGAACACTAGAAATACATCAGTCTGTGTGTGATGAAGGAATATAACATACAAGTGTCACGTTTTGAATTGAATTACCGGTACTGAAAAAAATGTACTATTTCATAATATTCTAATTATATGACCAGTACCTATATTTGAGCTGGTATCGTAAAGAGAAGATTCACATTAAAATGTAAAATTTCCAACAAGTTTATGTTTAAATAAATTAACTGAAGTTATCAGTCGTATAATTTTACCCTGGATCAAACACAAAAATAAAACCTTGAAATTATTATGGCATTTATGTCCATGACTGAACACAATTTTATCCTCAGTGCACAGATTTCTGGGTTTATGTGTGTTGTTTATCAGCCACTGAACCCATTGTACAATACAGAGTGATGAATCATGTAAAGATGTACACATTTCCTTGACAAATGCTGGCTCAGAGTAATCAACTAGAGAGTCAAGTAAATGTAAAAGGCAAAACTTGAGACAGATCTAAAAGCAGAAACATCCGAGCTGTTAGCGGAAAACAGCATGCTGGAATCAGCTGTGTCTGCCCTGAGAAGCTAATGATTTCCCTGGAATGAGACCATTTTTAAAATTAAAGCTCAGCTGGTTCAAGCTCACGTCGTAAACTCTGTCAACTCCCAAGAAAATGAAACAATTCATTTATTGTCCAACCCTATGTATGCAGCAATGCCTTCAGGGAGACATTAAAAAGACAATTGTTGAGAAACTATTATTCATTTCTGCACTCTCCTGTCACAGTGACAACCCTTTTTCAAAGAATGCTTGATTCAGCCTGTTTTACGCTGTTTTTACATTACATCACCACAATGAGAAGTTGCAAAATCATTTCTCCAGCGTCCCGTTTCTTTAAAGATAAGTGGATGATTTGCTGAGAAACCTTAGACAGAAGAGCTCTTACAAGAGCAGAAGAAAACAACAGACACAACAAATACATTTGTGAACCAAGGAGGGCGGAAATCATTACAAACCAAATAATCCATTTAAAATACAGCCGCATGTACCTGCTTTAATTGTACACACACCCAATTTGCATTACATGAGATTAATAGTAATTGCCCCCTACACTGTTAGCCACTGGTACCTAGAAAGTGGTTTTGTGCCTAAGCTAGATAGCCCTGCTATCTTCTCAGTGTGCTTGGTCCTAATTTCCAAGTTCGGCTTAATGACTCATGGATGTAACATATGCTGCTAGTGCTTCAATAGCTCTAACTGCTTTGAATCTCTGTCTGGCGGCGTTTAATGAACCACTACACCCACACGCCTAGTGGCCCTATTTTACCGTTTCTTTCTTTAGTTTTGCTGAGACCATTTGGGGAAATTGGACTTCTGTCAGCAGCAACTGCTACAGGACGACTGATGCAGAAGATTATCATGAAATGCTGATGGTAGGCTGCTACTGCACGATTATTGACAACACTGAAAAAGATGGGTGAAAAAAGCCTTAAAACAAGGTGTTATGGAGAATTTGCAGAATACAATCTAGTGCAATTCTGTAACACAGAGCTGTATAGATGATTTTATACCCCTCTCACCATCCTTTGTACAAAGGGATCAAATAAAATCAGGTCCTTGTCAAGCCTTGTTTGTCACAGTTCCCGATGTTTTAAAACGTTTAGATATTGCTCTGCCTGTAGTTAAGGGCAAGATTTAGGCAATTTTCTGATTCATGAAGACATACAGTATCTAAATGACTTGGATGACATGTTCTTCCTTCTGTTTTCAAGTAGGTCTTGTAAGAATGTAAGAATTTTTCTGGAGAAACAGGAAACAATGGATTACGAGTTAAACAACCTTTACTCCAGTCAAAATAAAAATATATATTTTTTTTATATATATAAATGCTCTGCTTTTATAAAACTAGAAACTACTAACAACTGCTTCACAATCAATTTTGTTCATAATAATAATTTCAAAACTTAACTGAATAAAGGTTCTCAGATTTAAGTTATTTTTTTAATTATTCAGTGTGAGATCATGCTGCGGCAGTAAATGATACATTTACCAGTCCATCAACCAGATAATTAAATGTAACATTTTTCCCTGATCAGCTTTGATTGATGAGCCACAGATAAAATCCTTAAAAAAGTGTGTTTTTTCCCCATGTATAAAGACATCAAAACTAAGAACTCCCACTGTTTTCAGTCTTTGAACACATCAACCAACAACATGCACGTTTTCTGAGATAAATTAAACCTAGGTAAAAGTTAGGATTAGGGACATTTTCTTTATCCATGAATCAGGACACTCCTCTATTGCCTGATATTCTGCTAGATTCAAAGCGACTATATGGAAAACGTGCAGCACATTTTTAAGTGTTATAGTCCTTGGGGTTAGCAGGCAGGCCTAAAGAGAAAGCAGCTGTTAGGACTGGCATGTAAAAGCCTGATTAGTGGATCTCGAATTATATAAAGGTATAGTATACCTTTTTGCCAATAAATGTTTTTTGTCACTTTTTTCCATACAGATGGAGGCCATTAGGCTTTTTGCTGTTCTTGTCTGTTTGAGCCCAACATCTATTCTTCCTATAGTCAAATTGCCAGATTGATTGAGTCTGATTACAGTAATTAAGAGGCACAATAATGTCAACTCTAAACACAGCTATTTCATAAAATGCTTCCGAGACGACATCGTTATTTAGATCCTCACGTGTTGAATGCTACAAATGTGCACACACACACACACACACACACACACACACACATGCATCCCCCAAATACGAGTAGACATCATTCTCTACCTCTCTGCATTCTGTACTGATGAAGCAAACTGAATGCTTGAATGCTTTGTTTCCAAAAGCACTGCCTCTCAAAGGGATTCATTCTTCATCAAACACTTTAAGCAAAAAAGGGCAGAGAGCTGGTGTGAGTTTAAACTTTAGGTCATCTTCACATGCAACAATTACATGGACACTAAAGGGGGGAAATCATACTCTCTTGGGATATGAGAATATCCCAAACCAAATTTCACCTCGGTGTTTTATTTGCACACAACAATTTGTCCCAAGTGTGTGCTTATGAGGTAGTAATTTAAAGGCCAGATGGAAGAGGGATCCTCTTGGGTGTCAGAAAACATTGAATACATTTAATGACACATTTGTCTGACCCAAAGATGAAAAAAAAAAAAAAAAAAAAAAAAAAGCAGGATCCATCGGGACTTTACAGATTGCCTTTTGGGAGTCATAAATATCAAAAGGAAATTTAAATGATGACCCCATCAATTATTTCTGGGAACCCTATTATCGACAAAATTCTTAATCAACGTCAGCTTTTACTCTATGACACATTTTTCATGCAGCACAACGAGGTCACAACAATTTTAGTAAAAGGCCATTGGGCATACTGGGAAATTTCTAAAAAGCAACACCGACTTATCTTAATAATATATATACAGAGAGAGAGAGAGAGAGACAGACAGAGAGAGAGAGACAGAGACACACAGAGAGAGACAGAGAGAGACCCATGTCTTCACAAAAACACAAACTGGATATCTTTTAAATGACATAGTGTATCAGACTGGCCTGCAATCAAACTAATTTTATTTGAAAACCCAAAACAGGTGCAACAGTTGGCATAAAGCTGAATGCTGATTTTCCTCCCTCCTGCCAGGTAGCTGAGGTCTGCCGTTAAATGGCAGTGAGAGGTGGATGTGCACGGTAGTAATGCTTTCTGACTCCCTGTGGTCACTGTCCTCTCAGCTGCTTCAGTCTACATCTGTCATGACGTATTACAGTAATTATATTTGGCAGGGCGGAGAACAGTTATCGAGTCCATGGTCAGGCATCCCTGCAGGCCTCTTTATCCACTAATCACCCACTTGCAAACTACTGTCACATGAACCTAAATATCAAATGCAAATTAAAGCAGGAGAAGTCCTCATTCATCCTCCGTCTCCTCGTCACCTCCCCTGCATTCAGCATACGTCATCTCCCCCTCTCGTCTCACGTCCCACTCTCTCCGCAATTAGCCTCCCTTAGACCTCCGTCTCTTTAGGCGTAGCTCATGATAAGATGTGGCATCCTGTACCTGTGGTGAAAAAGGTATGAAGGGGGGCACAGAGGGTGCCAGCAACGCTAGAGGTGAAGCTCCGGCTTCAGCAGGAAAAGACGTAGGGGGGTGTCACCGGAATAATCAGCTAGAAACTTCCACCACACCCCAGGACAGGAAGCCAGTAAACACACACACGCGCACACACTTACGCACACACTTACGCATAGGCTATTTAATATTCAGCACATGGAGAGAACATGTGAATGAGTACACACACATAGACATACTTATCAACAGTAAAACAGCAGCTACAGCGTCGTTAGGTCAACAAGTATTCAAAACTTTGTGTTTTCATGTTTATGTTGAAGGATATTGTTAAGGGGAAGAAGCAAGATGGTGAGTGTCTTCAGCATTTTGTGATTCAGCTTTCTCAAGTTTTGAAAAGTATTTGCCCCATGCATAAAGATATTCAGTTGCTGTTACATCATTTTTTTTTCCCATCGTGCAACACATGTTGCTGTGTCTAAAAATGCATTTTTCAAGTGTAAAAAAAAATATTAAAAACTATTTCCTGTACTCCTTTTATAGGTTAATACAGAACATTTGAGATTGACATCTCTGGGTGTATTTTTAAGCAAAACCTGAAACACAATGGTTCGTTGCTACATCGTGGAAAAAGAAAAAGAAATCAAACAAGACATCAAGAAAGGAAATTGTGGACCTTTACATTTCTGATTAATCTTAGTGCACCATTTCCAGATGCCTAAAGGTTCCCATGTTCATCTGTTTAAACAATTATTTGCACATATAAACAGCATGGGAACGTCTAGTCGTAATACTGTTCAGGAAGAAGATGAGTTCTGTGAGATGAACATTTGTTGTTCACAAAGTGTGGGTGTCAACCCTAAAGCAAAGCCTAGACCTTGTAAACATGCTGGCAGAGGCTGGTCAATTGCCATAAGAGATTGTCATCATGAGTCCTGCAGCACAGGGACTGAAACTTCACTCATCTAAGAAGCCATTACTATAAAAGCAACATAAAAGGCTAGGTTAGAATGGGAAAATGCACCCAGGGACAGAGACCTTAATCTTTAAAGCCCTGTCTTGTGGTCTGATAATGCCAAAATTAATGTGTTTGGCTATGATGAATATCATTACAGCTTGCAAGCTTGAGAACACCATCCCACCTGTGAAGTACAGGGGTGGCAGCATCATGGTGTGTGGGAGTTTTTCTACAGAAGAGATTTGCAAACTTCAAAAATAGCTGGCCTCATGAGGAAAGATGATACTCTTGAAATACTGAAGGAATGTTTCAATACATCGGCCAGGTAGTTAAAGTTTGGCCACAAACTATTCTGTCAGAGAGACGCGGACCAAAACGCAGCCCTAGCCAAATTAGTTACAAAGCAATTTAGGACTACAAAGTTGATATTTTAGAGTGGCCATCAGTCTGATCTCAGTCTCATTCAGAATTTGTTGGCAGAGCTGAAGAAGTGTGAGCAAACAAGGGAGACTACAGTCCTGACTCAGTTACACTAGGTCTAAGCTTGTGGGAAGATTTGCAAAATGTTTAACTCAAAAATCATCTCAACTCAACAGCTGGAAGGGCAAAAATACCAAACCATTTCATTATTCTGGCATTAAGCAAATTATTTTGTCATCTCAACTGTCCTAAACCAGAAAAGGTTTAGTCTCATATAATAACAAACTTCTGTATGCTGTCAACAGTATGTTGACAGCATAAAGTTGATAGTTGACACAGGATCGAACCAGCGGGTTGCCGGTTCGATCCCTCCGCTCTGACCGTCTCAGTCATTGTGTTCTTGGGCAAGACACTTCGCCTGCTAGAAGTGCACAGAGGGCCCGTTGTCGCCGGTGCATGGCATCCTGGCCTCTGTCAGTCTGCACCAGGGCAGCTGTAGCTACTAACATAGCTCACCACCGTCAGAGTGTTAATGACTGACTGTAGAGTAAAACGCTTTGGGTTCATACTCAAGGCAGTATATATTCTTATGCCAGTGAATAATAAGTCAGATTCACAGCAGTTTGTAGGATTGCAGGCACTCTTTTTTTTTCCATTAGTGTTCTTGAGTGTAAAGTTGGGGGAAAAATACTTGTACTCCTAGAGTTGTAATTGTGACTATAAAAGCATGAGAACATTCACAAACGTAGCATTGCCAAAAGTCTTTGAAATTTAAAGTTATTAGAAAATTGTCATTTAAAAGAGGTGGTCTACATTGACTCAACAACTCTACTTTATATGAGTCACTGCAAATCTAACATGATGATAAGCATCAATTGCTGGGGAAAAAGCTATGAAACTGTCAAAATATAGATTAAAAAAAACTTTTTCTCCACAGTAGAAAGTTGTGAGGGGAGAAGGTATAAAATGAAGTACTGCTTGGTCCAGAGACCAATATGAGGAGGAAAGTTTAACATTAGCAAATATCTGAGATGGGTTTTTTTGGACGTTCTTTCTTTAAATCTACTTACATTTTTAGTTGACCTACATTATTATATAATTTGACATTATAATTTAGGCTATGCATACAATGTTATAAAAAAAACTGCAAAACTCTGGTAATCTATAGAATATCCAGCATGTCTCATGGTGTTTGCTACACTGCTAAATTGGTGTCAATGGTTGGTTTATAGTTTTAGTGAAATGCGCATCCACTTATAGTGCAATTTTATTTGAGCCTTTAGGTCATTATGAAACCCCTCTTTAAGGTGCAAAAATATAATGCCTTTATTAATACAGATGACCATATGACATATAATAATAACCCTAAATATGTAGTTAACAAACACATCTTTAGAATGCAGCCTACATTTAGGCAACACAAAAATCATAAGTTGAAAATTATTTTGGTAACAGTTTCATAAGTTATTATCCCCATAGCTGAAGTTTGGTGACGTGAACTTTTAAAACCTAGCACTAAATGTAATTAAACTGAGAACCATGTTACAGTTTTGCTTCCATTTGCAAATATGTGGAGATCTAAAATGTCTCCAATTGGCTGCGCTAAAGAGAATCTTATTACCCAAACAAAACCAATCCAATGTTTTAGGAAAAACAGCAAAATATCATAGGCCTGTTTTTGCTTTTTATGGCATGTTAATGTCATTAGGACTTGCAATAACAACTGAAGAAACAGCCATTAGATAAAGCTCGATTTGTCACACTGAAACTACATAGGAAAGTGTAAAATATGGATATGATGTGATGTTAGAAAGGCATGGCATTGCACTCCAACAAATGTCATACTTACTCCCATTCTTTACGTCGAGCCTGTGGAGTGCTATGTATCTTATGGGCCTGGTGTGCTTTGACAATGTCTCTCTGCTCAATCAGACCTCCCCGCCGTCTCTTGATGACGTTAGGACTGACTGCCAAATCTCCATCGGCCCCAAGCATCCCCACTCCAGCGTCAAATGTCGAGGCCACATCCAGGGAGAGGCCAAGACGGTTTGGGTGGAGAGTTTGAGCCTGCCCAGACATCTGGGGAAGGTAGAGGGTGTCGTAGCTGGCGGAAAGACTCCGGGGCTCCAGGAGGGCGTTAGGCTCCGAGTAGGGGCTCGAATCTCCAGCCAGCCCTCCCCGATGCTTCTGCCAGCTCTCGCAGTCCGTCGGGGATGGGTACAAGACGTGGAGCCTGGGGCTGCTGCCGCCACACAACTGTCCGAACCCAGCTGCTGGACTCTCCGGCCCTCCTGAGGCTGGAGGTAGCCCCAAAGCATTGTGGTCATCTGTCAGAGACTGAGAGCTGACAGAACATGAGCCCAGTTCCAGCATGGTGGTAGGGCTGCCCGGGATCTTAGCATAGTGCTGCAGGAAGGAAAAGAAGCAGAGATGAGAGGGGAAGCAGACCAAGAAGCATCGACACACATTACAGTGATGCATCATTGCTAACTGGAATTGCAGAGTCAGGAACAGACCATTTGCCTTGATCAAGACTACCAAATCAAATTTGTCAGTATTTGTTATGTACAGAATTTCCTAACAAATCTTTAGCCCTTTTTGGCACTGCTTGATACTTTTTTTTTTAAAGTACCATCAATCGTTGAATGGTACTCCTCTGTATGCTATCTCATCTTGGTTAGGCTCTAGAAATCCCTCTGCACTGTTACCTGAGTCAAAAAAAAATTCATCACATCTATCTCTCACTATTTGTCTCAAAACACATACAAACAAATAACACACACACACACACACACTCACACACTCTCCCCATCTTGCCTTAAGGAAACTGCCATAATTGGTCAGGCCAGAAATCAAACTGGCAACCATGTTATTAATGAGCTACCTGCTTTGCAACTGCCTTCCCCTACACACAGAAATACAAATGAGCTGCTTAAGCTTTCTTTATTTAAAAACTCCTGTGTGTAATTTGATGCTTAGTCTCTTGAACATAAAGTGACACAATGACCTCCTCTCCTGGGGCATCATGCTCATCACAATCATTGAAATAGATTTTAATTTTATGTTTGCAGGTAACACCACCTGCTGCACATTACAGCACGTGGAACTGTAGAGTATCCTCCACCATCTCAGCTGGAAAGCACCAGAGTAAAATGAAATGAACCAGGAGGATGGAGGAACACAACTTAGGTGTTAAAACACAAAATCTTCTGGATATTAATCAAATGCGATTGGATCATTTCTGGGTAAAGCAATTCAACCCACTGAGACCACCACTCTGCAACTATACATGCCACCAAGATTCTAAACATTTCAGGATGTTGCAAAACTGTGAAAATTGTAGCTTGGATATTTGCAAAAATATTAATAAAGGTCTACGATATACAGTATATATCGTACTCAATATTTTCAAAGTGTCATTTTACCAATAAGGCAGCTGGCACTATCTAGTGTTTCACTCAACTGCCAAAAAATCCAAACAAACAGGAGTCTTAATTGTACTTATGCATATTTTTGTATAGGTAGGCTTATAGGCAACTTTGCAGCAGTTTATTAGCTAATAGGCGGCAAGAAGACATTTACATCTTTTTCATTTGAATGTGAAGACAAGAAATTACAGACTTGTGGACTGTTTACTATTTGGGTGACTTCTGAAGGCAATTTGTTGAACTAGATTTTATATATAGGCATCACGTTAAAGGGAACTGGAAATGATTGCAACACTTTTAAGATTCCTATTCATAAAAAAAATATTTATTTTTTATTTTATTTCATAAATAAGATCAACTTTGTGTTGGTGTATCACAAAATCCTTCCAAAGTAGATTGAGGTTTATGGCTATAATTTGACAAAATTTGGAAAGAATTCAGCAAATGAAACTGCAGCTGTTCTTCAGATGATGCAAAAGCAAGAATCGATGTTTTCTTTTTTTTTCCTTGATGGATGGACGGTCAGCCCCCGATGAGCTTCTCTGCAGACCTAATCCTTTGCTGCAGTCTGGACCCGTTCTGTTTTGTGGATGAGCCAAATCACGCAGGTCTGCAAACATTGGTCTGCAAACCCACTTTTGCAATGTGCCAGTGTTGCTCTCTCTCACTGGTCTCAGTCTGTTTAAAATATCACCAGTCCTCTGAGCATCAGAACCAATTATATAAGCTGTAGCCCAGCCCCTCAACACAAATAATCACATAACACTGCCAGAGCTCTGCTTAATTATGCAGTTAGGAAGAAGAAATACTAACACTGACACGTTATTTAATTATCTTTACGTCTCCTTTATAGGATCAGAAAATTAGTGACGACTTATTTGGTTTTGGTGATGTGCTAAGCAAGCACTAGAAATGGCAGATTTAATTTCCAAAGCTATACCACTGCTCCTCCTGCAGTCCATTTCAGTTTGCTGAGCGATGGATTTTTGGTTTTACAGCTCCTTGGAGAGGAAAGCTCCTAAATAACCTGTGTGGCAAAAATAGTCAGCTGTGAAAAAACAGATACTGCAGACCACAAAGCTGTTAAGGTGGGGCAGTAAATGTTAGGCTACTCAGTTGTCTTGGATATCAGCCAAAAGTCAATCAGCCTGATAAGTCATTAAGTATTCTGTTGTTAGGTAAAAGTGCTCCTATGAATTAGGTACTAATGACTAGGGATCAACTAGACTTTATGACTAAGATGAGGGCTTTATTTTTACCTGATTTTGCTCTCCCCCACTAAGACCTCCGTTTATCAAGTAACACAAAGGTGGAAAATGAAACCTACTTAATGTTATAATCTTTATCAGCGGCAAAGCAAACACTTTTTTCCCTTTTATTATATGAAGACAAAATAATACTATGCTCTCTATGTTTATGAGCACCCAAGGGTAAGATGTGTAAAAAGCCTTTAAACAAATTCAAGGAGTTGCAGAATCCCCCAATATACCATAAAAAAATCAAACCTTTAATTTGGGTGTATTTATTCAGTGGGTAATAGTAACCCTTGTTGTGAAATAATAGTTTTTAACTAAATTAAAGGAGATATAATCTGTCTTGTTATACTTCACACAGCCCTTCTTGCCAGTATAGCAGCACTTAGTCTCCTCTCAACATTTCACAAGAACAGAGAATACAGATTGAAGGATTTTTGCTCGATTTCGCCAGATCAGCGGTCACCAACAATGTGCCCGCGGGCACCAGGTAGCCCCCAGGACCATATGTGGTGCATCAGACCTGTTCAAAGAAATAGCACAACCCACCGTTGAGCTGCTTTTAAAATGCTATTTTATTCGGTTGCTCTTCTTTTTAACCATCCTTGTATTTACCTAGATTTAAAAACAACTAAATCATTTCAAACATATTTCTATTACGTAAAGTTAAGGTGAGCTTGGACTCTTGTGGTTAAAAGGTTAGTACGGGTAGCCCTTCATATGATACAGTACCGATGAAGCAGCTCTGAGTTTCAAAACGTTTGGTGACCCCTGCTCTAGATCCTCCAGAGTCCTGGAATAGATTTTTTTGATTCAATCTGATCTCAAATTGGACTGATTGGACTCTATTGAAAACATTTTAAGGTGTCACCTGAATTACATTACCGTGTAGTTATGCAACATATTACATTGAACAGCAAATAAACAAAGTAATAGTAGTTACCGGTGGTGGTAGTTACAGTGGAAAATGCATTTTTTTTTTATATCGATCTTTGGGCATATGAATTCATCTTTAGGAATAAATATTACTATCGATTCAGAATTGGAAAATCTGTTTCTTTGAACACAGCCTTAATCCTTTCTTATGCTCTCCTTCCTTCAGCTCTCCCAAAAGGTTCTCTTTCATAACATTTGTTTTGTGTCTTACTATGGGGGGAAGCGCCTCCTGCGTGACCTCGTCAGAAGCTTTAATGTCATTACTCCAGCCCTGAGTGGCTGGCATCAGTGACGTCTATGCCAGCGAGGGTCTAAACCCCACCCTATAAATACAGCCGGCATAGCATCAGCCATCGTTCCAAAACCTCTTCTCGTGTCTCTCAGAAGCCTACGAACAACTGTACCACTGGGTGTTAAGATAAACTGTGCAAAGACCGGGTGGATAACTCGGTGACCGGGCTCTCGTTCCCAGCATACGGGCGTCTGCGAGTAGCAATACTGTATAATCTGATCCAATCTGTATAATCTGATTGAATTTGACTTTGGAAAGTGCCTTGAGATGAAATGCTTCATGAATTGCAGCTATATAAATAAAATTGAACTGAATTGCATTCTCCTGGCTAGAATAAGTGTGAGTAACAATACTATCACACTTATTTTAAGCAAGTAGAAATACTGTGCAATAAAGGTAGAAATATGATACAATATCGGTAGCAATACTGTTCGGTAAAAGCACTAGCTAACTCATTAATTAGCTGATCTAATCATTCACCTCTTGATTCCTACTTTGCTGAGCACAGGGATAAACCAACACGTCATACCCTGACTTACACCACAACAGCTACTGTTGGACTTTTGTCTTTCAAAAGGAGCAGGAATACACAAGCTATAGTCCATAAACATAGCTTATTTACCAAAAGCACTGAGGAAGAATGGAACTGATCAGAATAGGTAAATAAAACTGTAGTAAAGCATCCATGGAAAGCATCTAAAATTGAAACTGAAAATCTTACAAAATGGAATAACTAATTAGAGACAAAATTATTCAAAAGCACTTCTTTATAACAACTTCTTGACTGGCTGTCTGTCTGCGAGAGGCAAGGAAAAAGCAATTTCACCCTTTAAACTGAAATTAAACTGGTTTAAACTGCATGTGCTTGATGAAAATGTTTTAAGAGTTCAACAAAAAGAAAAGACAAGTGCTCTTCCACACACACCCCAATCCACCCACATATACCCCTCTATTCTTTCTCTTCAATGAACAGAACTACAGTCCAGACTGAGACTGCAGCAATGCAAGGCCAAACAAACACAAAAAGATAGTGAGCTTGCACAGCATTTTATTTTTTTATTTTTTTGTGGCTGTTGTTGCTGATGTGTAATTCCTGGTAGGAGGAGGAAAATGTCTAGGGATCTCTCATTGATCTGGTGCTTATTGAATCCATTTGCAAAATAAGGTTTTCAACGTGGCTGAACAGAAATGCTAACACAATTAGATGATGTGTGATCTCTGAATTCAGACAAATGGGTCTGAGCACAATACTGCAAGTTAAGGAACCTGTAACGTTAAAATAAAAACACAACAAAACAGACATGCTCAATTAAAAAATAGCTTTTTTGACCAGACTTGGAAAGTGAGAAGACATATATTGTTCATTTATTATATTAAGTGTCATCTTTCCTTTTTTTATTGTTTTTCACTATTAAATTGCAGTGCCCCTTGAACTTTTTAACATTCTGTATTATTGCATCTACAAACTTTTATAACTAGAAATGTGTGACATGCATTATTATTTAAAACCCATACTTAGATCCAACCAAATAAAATGACATGCAGCCAAGTGTCTTCAAAGGTCACCCAATCATTAAAGGAGTCCACATATGTGTAAAATTATAGAAGTTTAACTCCAGGATTGCCTGGTCTGGTCAGATGTGATCGAAACTTAACGCTACACATCACTCCAACACGTTCATGAAACACGGTGGTAGCAGCATCTTGCTGTGGGAATGTTTTCAGCAGGGGCAAGGAGGCTGGTCAAAGGTAAGGGAAAGATGGAGGATGCTTAATGCTAAGAGAAAAAAAAACAGAAGTTTGAAGACTTGAGGCTGGGGCAGACCAGTCAAAGTCCAGGCCTAAATCCAAACAAGAATCTGTAGCAAAATAAAAAAATATCAACATTTGCAGATGCTCTCCATCCAATCCGACTAAGCTTAAACTTTTTTGCTAGACAAATATCTGTAGATGTACAAAGCCGGTAGAGGCATCTAGTAAAATAAAATAGGTTTTTGGTTGTAAATTTATAAATTATAGAAACTTTTAAGGACTATGAATCAGTTTTGGGAGGAACTGTTGTTCCAGCTTACTTAAACTGAAAGAGGCCATATAAAATATGGGGTTTTATTCAAACTTCCTCAAAGTCCTTTTATGTTGTTAACTGTTCAACTGCATAGTATATTAAGTCACTAAAACCCACAATTGCAGATGCTGAGAATATAAAAGGTTTTTCAAGTTGACTATCTCGTTTTACCTGTAGATCACATTAGGATTATGATGAAACAGTGGATCAGTTTTACTGAGCAGAATAGCTGTTATGAGACTCGGGTATGACCTATAACATGACGTTATCTATCAGTGATGGATGGTAACTTATTGTGACACTCTCAGCTTGAACAGCTTGCCTGCATGACTGCTCTAACTTCTGATGACAATGTATCTTATTGTGATTCTAAAATAATTTGTGTTTCTCTAAGAAGAGAAGAGAAACAGAGCAAAAGAAAATAAATTAACCCGTTTAAGTTGAAGAAGCAATGTCAAAATCAGACCATTCCAATCATGGCAGAAAATCAGCATGAGACATGGTTGATTTGAGAGAATAAAAAAAAAAAGAAAAGATAAAATAAGAGCGAGGGGACAGATTCCCGGGTGCTGCAGCATTCAGATGTGATCCAAGGACGAGACAAGATGAGACAACTGTGTTACAAACAACTTACATCATTTCATATGGGCATGTCATCCAAATCTTATTTTATTCTATCTTTTTAAGGCATCATAAAACCAGCCTTACAGATTTGTCTTCCTGAAATAAAATTAATAATTTGCTATCTAACATGTTCTCCCCAGATGTGTTAAGTTGACTGGATAAAGCATAGGGGCCAAACACATCTGCTTAAGTTTGTCTTTTTAATATTTTTGCCCAAACAATTTAATTATCGTGTTAACTGTAATTTTATTATCGTTATTACTGTAATATGCATTATATGTGTTTTACTATTATACTGCATGGAGCACTTTTAGCAAGCAATTTCCCTTTATGAGTTTAATAACAAATATCTGGGACTAATTTGAATTGCCCCAGTGTGTGAGTGTGTGCACACACTGGGGAGACAGTAATTGTTGTCCTGAAAGAGGTATTACAAGGTCATTTCAAAGGATTTCAGATTTTATCCAATCGCATGGAGAGTCATTGTCCACAAATGCAGAAAAATTGTGGTTGACCTTCCAATGTGGTCGGGTTAGCAAAATTACTGCCAGACTGCACGGAGGACTCATCCAGGAGGTCTCAAAAGAACCCTGCACCACATTAAGGGCTCTGGAAGCTTTAGTTAAGGTCAATATTCATGAATGAACAATGAGAAAGATACTAGGCAGAAATGGCACCCATAGGAGTGTCTCAAGGCGAAAACCACTGCTGACCGAAAAGAAAAGATCCCCAAGTCTTTTGGGAACATATTTTGTAGGCTGACAACAAAAGTGGAACCTCTTGGAAGTCTTGCATCCTGTCACATCTGGCCCCGAACTAACACAACATTTCAGAAAATGATCATACCTGACTATACAACTAGAGATGGTGTGGTGGTCTGGGTCTAGTCTGGTTTTTCAAGACCACAACGTCTTGCCATACCTAATGGAGTCATTAGTTCTGCTCTCTGTCAGTAAATCCTGGGGCAGAAAACCCGGTCATCAGTACAAGATCATCAGGATTTGCATTATGCAGCAGGACAATGATCCATAGCACACCATCTCGTCCACTTTTGAGTCAAAACCTTGGAGTATCAAAGTCAAATGCAGAACTCAAATTAGATTTACATGCTGTAGCATAACCATAAACAGACCATTTATGCTTGAAAACCCTCCAATGTGGCTGAATTAAAATGATTCTGCAAAAAAAGACTAGGTTGAAATTCCTCCATAGTGATGTTTAAAACGGATGTATGGTTGTCACAAAGGCTTGATGGCTATTTATTAGAGTTAGGGGGCCTTA